>NC_041374.1:10493125-10650625 GCF_900634415.1 Cottoperca gobio
GGAGACTCCCCACATCAGCGGATACCATTATCTGCGGGATCACATACACACGGTCTGCTGAATATCACCACACCGTCTCAGTTTTCTTCCCTACTTGCTCACTTTTCGCCTTTCACTTCTCTCTCTTGCATTTGATGAATCTGGCACCTGTTATCACCTGAGCGCTCTCAACATGTGTTATGGGGCCATTTTTTAGATATGCGAGTGAAATCTTTCACTGCGTTGGAAACAAGCTTATGAATCTGTGGAGAGAAGGGCATCAATAACTATTGTCAATATAATACATTTTAATATATTTCTTGAATTGTCGCATGATATAAGTATATCACTTCCAGACAGTGGCAATGCTTCATGCTTTCAACAAATAATACTTGCATAATGGATATTTTTTTCTCTATACTTGCAAATGGCATATCTTTTCTCAATATGTCAGGAGAGAAAATCATTCTGTGTTTCTATCTTTCATCTTCGAAATATTCTAATGATCTTCACTACTTTCCCGCATGGGCATTGATGATGATGCATATGAAGTTTAGAGGCTTGCAAAGATGCAAAAAAAAATCCCAAGTAAATTATACCGCACCAGAGAAAAGATCGTTTTGCGTATAAGTCTGTGGGGAGTCAATAGCTCAGCAGCAGTCAATGAGCAAACTGTACAATCTCAGAGACGCTGAATTGATGTAGCCTCACATGCAGAGATATTACTCTTTTGAATTGAACCCATGGACTCTAACTGTCTTTTTATCTGTAAACTTCTCCCCCTCGCTACACTAAACTAACAGATAAACATTCACTCTTGTTCATTTACTCGTATTAGTCTGTGCTGCTGCCTTGCTTCTTAACTGGAAACAATCAATAATGGCTGGCAGGCAGACTTACAGGCGGGCGAGCTGAGGAATTCTGGATGATAAGGCCACATTTACCCACTCCAGAAGCCTTCCATAATCTTTATTGACCCCATGACAGCAATGACTTGGCATAGTCATCCTGCCAAATCTCACACTTCACTCACCTCTTCTGCAAAAAAAAATCATTTAAAAATGGTTTTCTTTACGTTTCTGGGATTGCTGTCATGTTGATTGAAACCCATGCAGGAGGTTGTGTAAATGATTCTTCACATCCAGGTCTGGGGAAAGAAACCGATGATTACACGACCACATTGGATCAATATGTGTCTTGTACTGATGAGGTAGCTGGACTGACAACTAGTCAGCTTGTAAACCAGCCAGAATGTCCAAAAAGAAAATGCTATTATAGTTTTTACCGCAAGCTCTTGACCCGCATCAGGTCCGTGTCCAGCGACCTGATGATGATTCATCTCAAGGTGAGAAAAGGAGCCGGTCGAAACGTGTCAGTGCAGACTGACGATGAATATTGCTCCACTGGTCACAGTCAAAATCTTCCACTGGTGACCTGCAAACATGACCATGAACCTCCATTTCATCAAAAATGTCAGCAGCTACGATGGAATATAAATGTTCACTTCCTCTCTCGTCTCATCCAAGATACTGGCAAATTAATTTCAAAATTTATTACACTGCAAAAGGTGAAAGTGGGCCTAAATTTCCCAAAACACTGCATTGGTCTTTATCTGCATTCCAGAGCATGCCATATAACCACCCGTTTGGGAACGAAATTAATTTGTTAATAACATTCCTTATCATTAAATTGAATAGACAATGAGCTACAGTCTTAAAACTTTATCACAGCTGAAGGTCCAGCAGCCCGCTGGCAGATAAAAACACATCAACCAGAGACTCTGCGCAGAGCGGATTGAAGGAAACACGAAATGCTTAAACAGAATGTCATCTGATGCCTTACTGTGCCGTTTAAACGGATAGTTTGGATCTTTAGAAGTGGGGTTGTATGATGTCAGTGTATTACCCACAGTACACAGCGGCCGGCACGCCACAAGTTTAGAAGAGCATGCAGGAATACCAGCACGGAAGCAAAGCAAAGCAAAGCACTGCTGTGGACGCATTTTAGCCACCTAAATAAATCAATATCCGTTTAAGTGCACGCTATATTTAGAATATTTCCCCCGCTTTATATTGCCATCAGACTGCCCTTTCTGAAGCCCTTATATCCATCATTGATCTTTTTAAAGCCACCAGACTCCATTGACAAAAACAGTCATTTTACGCTGCAGGTTTTGTTTTTGTCAATTAAGTGTAGTAGCTTTAAAGAGAACATAGATAATGGCTTCAGTCTGTTGGCGAAGTGAAGCGATGTGAATATTCCAAATATAGCAAATTTTCACTTTTTTAGGTGGCTAAAATATGTTTTGCTGCCGCCCCCGTCTAAAGCAGTACGATGCTGAGCTTACCCTGACTGTGGCGTGAGCTCATAGTTTTGTGTCTGATTCCTGCCAAGGGCTTTGCTTTAAGCTCTTCTCAGTAAACATGTTGTATTACCCCTAGCATGTATTTTGTTTAATTAATAGTTTAGGTACAACAAGGCTCAAGAGAAAAAGCAATCCATACGTGTGGAAATTCTCCAAAAGCCGCTTTTTATTTACACATCCTCTATAGCTATTGATTTCTCTCCTGGTACAGAGCATTGTGATTCTTCAGCTGCTGGTGCTTCACCTCAGCAGCCAGTGAGCAGTGCAGGCCAGTCTGTCAATCAAGTCTACCAGCCAACAAAGCTTCTCCCCTGCAAGCCAGTCAGTCAGCAGCTACAGCGTGAATTAGAAAACCAAACATCCAGTCAGTCAAACATTTCCGTGCATCATCTTTTTCCTAATTAGTCTATCATACAGACATAAACACAAGCATCTGGTGTACGTCCGGGGAGAAAACACTGATTGTTTTTGTTTCTGCGTGTATGATGTTACTCTTAATACCTTCAGGGCCAAATCATGAAACAAGTTTTTAACTGTTATTGAACATACGGAAACAAGTTGTTGTAATGCAGCCGACTTTTCATTCCCCCTTTTTAATAAGCAGGAAGAAAGAGATAGAAAACACTTTAGCTGATAGCTTCTAAAAGTTTGTATAGAAATCCTTCTACTACACTGTCAACGACTATAATGTACTGTATATGTATGGATCAGTGTTTTCATTGATTTCAACACATCCAGGCATCATTATGTTTCTCGCTCTAAGAAGACCATAAGGTAACACGCAGTAAAATGCTCAGGAGAAGAGTCTGGCAACAGGAAGTGGAAGGACACATTGAGAAAAACAGTTGCTTATCATATCCCATAGTACAGTAAGAACATCAGACCATTAAAAATCTATTTCATTTGGAGCATTAGTGGTTCTAGTAGTGTAAGGGTCCCTGTTGTCCGTTACATGTTTAGTGTTGTTTGTACTTCCTGTTTTATTTAGTTACTTACCTGCTCTCTCTCGTTTCAGTTGTGTCTTCTTCCTGCCCCCAGGTGTTCCCAATCTGTTCGTTAGTGTCTCCACCTGTGTCTTGTTACCCCGCCCACTTGGCAGTTGGCAGTCTGTGTATTTTGTTCCCCTCGTTGCCAGTTCGTCTTCGTACCGCCGTGTCGTAGTGGTCCAGCGGTTGTCCCGTGTCCCGTGTCCCATGTCTCCTGATCCTGTTTCTGTTTCCTGTCTACCTGGTTTCCCTGATCCTGCTTCCGTGACCCGACTCTGCCTTCGCGTACTCCTTGCCTGTTTTGTTTGCCTCGCTGACTGCCTTCCCGTTTACCGACCTTTTAGCCAAACACTAGATCTGTCTCTGAAATGTGCATTTGAGTCCTTTTTCCCTGTGTTCTGGTCGTATCGTTACAAGTAGGCAGATTTGGACCAACATATTGTGTTAAATACATTTCTTTTTTTGTATTTTATCCGATTTTAACTCATAATAAACAGCAATATATGTCTGGATCTGCTTCCAAACTCTCCTCTGTTGGAGAAATGATGCAAACCAAAAACATTCAAAGTCTACTGCCCAGCAAAATAGCTGAGGACACAGGATCTGGTTCAAAAGCATTTTTTCTGTTAATCACATTTTTTTTTTTTCTACTTATTTCGTCTACTGTGTCACAAGAAACTTTTTGGATGGAAGTTAAATGAGGTTTTCTGTGACTATTCTCCCAATCTACAAAGTGAAACAGAATGCAATTCATATAAAAAAGAAAAAACAGAATATAAAACATGACCCTTGAGGTATTCTGCCAAATATGCTGTGTCTGTTTGAGAGAAGCAGAGCTTATGTGTGAGGAAGCACAACGTGAGGCAGAGTGAATCTGTGTAACTGTGTGTTTTTGCATTTGTGCAATAGAAAGCACACGAGAGGGAGAAGGAAGAAGATGGAGAGCAGAGACTGTGTGTGGTATGTTGTGCTACGAGATAAAAGAGCTGCCTCCAGAGAGTGCAGAGCAGCGTGCAACACACACACACACACACACACACACACACACACACACACACACACACACACACACACACACACACACACACACACATGCAGACATTCTCCAGGAAGATTGCTTGTAGGTTAAATCCAGCCCCAACAGCACCTCTTGCAGGGTAATCTATTGTACTCTGTGTCTGACAAAAGATTTCTTCTTCTTTCATGCCTGCTTGTTCCTTCCCTTGACTACCCTCCATCTGACTCTTTGCTTCGATAGATGAGCTGCATTTTAAAATCTCATTAAAAACACAAATTTAACATTATTGATATAAAAGAGTAGACTGTGAAACACACAATAAACCTTGAGATGATCAGCTCTATTAAAGGAACATTAAACTATCTGTAAGACTCTCTGAACAGGGCCAACATCCCTGACCTCCATTCAAAGCCTGTAATCAGCCGTTATCTAAAGTGTGTGTGTTTGACAACATATAGAGCTGTAATAAACTCCTGATGTTAATCTCCTCCGTTTTTCCCTATTCACCTTCAGGTTTCATTGCTACACAACAATGCAAAAAAAAAAAAATTAAAGGAAAACTAGATTAAGGAGGGTATAAAAAACTACAAATGTTACTTTAGTTTAAAGTTTAGAACAATCAAAAGGGAATAACAGGATCAATCTAGTCTCTCTACTTTCCACGTCTCCCTCCGATCTCTGTTTGCCCGCCATGATTTAGCTGACTTACCTACTTATTAAGTTCTTAATAACTCTTACACTATCTTTGTTTCAACAACAAAATGCCTAGTCCCAAAGTAACGGGAATTAATCGACTCAAATAAAGTGATTAAAGGGTGCCATGCCATTGTTCTGACAGCCTGTTATCCGCAAAACAAAGCCCCATTGTTCCGAAAGTACACACTCGCCCTGCAACTAACAGAAGCTCCCGGTAATTATCATGCAGAATGATGGAGTCAATTATTGTCTTACTATGGTGAAGGCATTACCCGCTGTACCCTAACCATGTGCACTCATCATGCAGAAATGTAACCAACCCGAACAACGAAGGCGACGAGCACTAGCCAATTGATGACTTTGTAATTCTGCATAATAATTAGCCATGTGCTTCAGTTTGTTGCAGGTAAAGTGCACACCTGTTGTTACCTTACTAATGTACTTAATAATGCTTTTTATTTACAGATTTGAAATGGACCTCCAGCTAGAACGAGATAATAAAAAGATTTGAATAACGTTCCCCCAGTGATGGAGACAAGAGACTCTCGAGGTGAGCACGCGCACTGAATAAATATCACGAACACATTTACTAAACCCAAATAATCCTCCGCTCTTTGTAATGATGTCATCACCGAACGCTGACTTAATCCACAGCTCATATTTATTAAAGCAATAACCTTCATTATCCTTATTAAACAACTGCAGATTTCAGATTTGTGTGTGTGTGTGTGTGTGTGTGTGTGTGTGTGTGTGCATGTGTGTGTGTGCGTGAGTGTGTGTAGAAGAGAGAGTGCGGACAGACGAGTGTTTTATTCCATCGGCTGTACATTTGTTATTGAAAACACATCTTTATTGCAGATTTTGGGCAATTCATTAAAGGAAAACAAATTATATTTCATACAGAAGTATATATTATGTTATTGTGAGTGTGTGTGTGGGTGAGACACACACTTATTATTTAATGAGCGACTTGCTTGCTGAATGCTAGAATAACTGTTTAGTCTGACTAAACAAACACATTTTCTGTGTCGTCATCATTACAAAGTTTGCAGACATTGTTTGGCTGAAAAAGAAAAACACTAACAAACAGCTGTTCCTCGTCTGCATCTGGAGTATTTAGTTGAGAATGACAACAGACTTGAGGCACAATAAAAAGTGTCTCTCTTGCTCTTTTGCTCTCGGTTTCTTTGCCTCACAGTATTTTGCAGTGATGCCACATCCAATATATTTGTGATATAATATTCTTTTCAGACTGAGTTGGAGTGTAGGTAAAAAGTAATTGGGAAAGGATGCAGATATAAGGTAGCATTCAGAAGCTGAAACTCAAACGTAATCACAGGCACTTCCTAAACTGAGCTAAAAAGTCTCCGACTCATACCTTAGCCGAGTTTAAAGCTCGATCACACATACTGATCGAAGATTAAAGCCTTGGCCTCAGGACATATTTCATGAAGAGTAAAGTTATTACATTGCTGTTCAGTCACAAGTTCTCCCTGGTGCTGAGGGAAGAGGATTTCACAGATTCCCGCTCTTTACCCTGATACTTTTTCCACATACTTTTGGCCAGAACTAACCAGAAGATTAGAGACCCGAGCTCGGGACCAGAAGATTACCAGTTTGAATCCCTGGACAAGCTGTGAACATTTGGACAGTGGAAGATGAGAAGCATTTCTTTATCCCACATTAAAAGAGTGGCCTTGAGCAAGGCACTTGACCCTCATCTTCTCCACTCAAGTTCCAATAAGAAAAGCCTGTTCGGCGTTTGGACTTAGCAGCTTCTTGGTATGACTGTATAGAAAGTGTGAGTGTGCAGCAGGGCATAGTATGCACTCTGAAATCCTTCCATCAGTTAGTGAAAGCCTTCAGAAAGTAGGACTCACTGACATCTGTCCGTCCCATGTTCACACATAAAATCCAAACCTGGACGCATTTGAACATCTTTCAATTACTTTTACCAAAAGCTTCACAGAGTGGAGCGGGGACGAAGGATTTGGAATTAGGGAAATCTAAATTGTATCTGTTATGCCACAGAAAATCAGCTTCGCTTTAGGAAAAGAGTCCAGCTCAAAACCAGAACACATAGTACTGTGATGGTGAAGAGTGTTCGCAGGCTGATGCACATCACACTGTACACAGACGTCCATATCGTTTCTGTCTTTCCTTTCTCATCATGTCCAAATTCCATGAATTCCATGCGTCTCTCGGGCGTTCGCTTGAAGGTACAATGCGTAAAATATATCGAAAATGTCTGCTTTGACTGTAAACTTTGATGGATGGACCCAGTACTCACACACACACACACACACACACACACACACACACACACACACACACACACACACACACACACAAATAACCCCATAAAAAACCCCTTTGGTGAGATTACATCGCTCCATTACACCTTGTATGTTCTCTTCACCAATGAAAGAGGGGCAGAGAATGTAAGAGACACAAAGGAATCACACACTGCCCTCCCTTGAGGCCGTGCATGTGTCAGGAGAGTTGTCAGAGTTTAATTTGATTTGTGCATTTGAGTTCTTTTTAATGCTGGAGCCAGTATTATCCACTCCTGTAACTCCCACTACATTTCACACAGGGTTCGTAGGAAGCTAAAATATGTAGTGTAATAATCATAAACAGACAGGTAACATACATTTTCAAGTTTAATTTATTCTGCATAAGATTACCAGAATCATACTCGCTGGCTTCGTACTGAACATAATAATTTAAAATAAACGTAAAGTGAGTTAGTGATCACTTTAAATGACAGTTTCTCCCACAAGAAGTAAAGAAAGAAGGCTGTAAAAGAGTATGGAAGATTGTCTGGATTCACAAGAGATGGTTAAAAGAAAGACACAACATTAGGGGGGTGGAGGTTTTGCAAATAGTCCTAAAATAGTTGTGGAAAACATTTCATTCATTAAATTGATTTTATTGTCAGAGTTTCTGTTGATCTTTGTGTTCAGACAACACAGAACCCAAGAGACTGGACAGGAGAGGGAGATCAATGAGCACCTGTGTGTGTGTGTGTGTGTGTGTGTGTGTGTGTGTGTGTGTGTGTGTGTGTGTGTGTGTGTGTGTGTGTGTGTGTGTGTGTGTGAGAGAGATGGGGTGGGGGCACACATAGAAACTGGCCTTTAATGAAATATACCTGAACGAGACAGAGAAACAAATAAACTGTGTAACAACTCAACAACTCTCATACACACGTATACTCAGATAAACAAGATATCTCTTATTTATCTTTTGTCACATATCAATTTAATATCAATTTTCATGTTACGGAACGATATTATGTTTTAGTTTTTTTTCTTAATTGGGATATTTAGTCAGCCACAACATTGTGCTCCCGTAGTTTAGATTGAAATGAAAGCATCAATAGTCATACAGGAAATATCATTACGCTGTCACATAATAAGGTAACAACTCAATAGCATATTGAAGTTACCTTATTTGAGTCAAGTATTGACAAAATCAGATTTAATGTATTGATTTTGTTTATATTTCCAGCTTACTAGCTTACTCTGTCGCACACAAACAAAACGGAGGCGCCACAAATCCACATTGTCAGCAGAAGCTTGCAAGGAATGCAAATAGTCAAATAGTTTTTTCCCCCGGATTATATATATATTGCATTTCACAGGCCTTAAACATATTGCTCCCATGACAATATGATTTCACCCCGAGGAATGCTGAGACCGTCTCTTTCAGCCTGAAACCTGATAACTCATCCTGATCTGGTGCATCACCCGAGTGGCTCACTTGGTCTGGAAACAAAGAATTCAACACATGAAGAGCATGCGCCTGATGACGCAGCCATCTGCAGGTTTGTTGCCCTCTGAAGGAGCGCCGGTGCCCTCCTGTCACTGGTGGTCTTAGTTTTGACACACATCGTTTTCAGTTATGGAAAAGAAAATGCAATACTCAAATAGCACAAGATAGTTTCATCTTGAACTATAATTTCACAAAGTTTCAACTTTCTTATCAGCCGTGCATTTAAACAGGGTTTCAATGTTTAACATGTCAACATGTAATCAACATCAGTGTTCACCGCTAAAACAAGTTATGCACACAGCACTGAACGTTCGCCTCCATTCCTCCTGCCAAACCCCAGTTTCTGCTGGTATCTGCACCATGGGGAGCTCAGAAAATGTCGTCCCCTGTGGCATCACCACACACCATCTGCCTCATCGCTCACAGCGCCTGGCAGCGCCCAAAGCATCTCCCCCGTCAACCCCTAAAGCCGTTCTCCGGGAGGTCAGTCCAGTCCATCTCTTTTTCCCTGTACCCCTAAGTGATATAGGTTGCACTCAAACTTTGTGACCAAAAATGTGCCTTAAGGTTTCAGCACACACAAGTTGAAATCTTTCACATGACAGTCTTTTCCCTCCCCATCCATACACTTGAAACTCTATGTATACCCCAGCAGGTGCCAGGCCCTCAGGCCACACGTGCAGAGTTGGAGGCATGAGTGATTAATGACCCATAGAGTCTCATACTAAGCTGGCAGCACTAGTCTAAGAGCACATCCGGCCTCCTCAACAGATATGAGTTTATACTACAGTTGCTGGAATGGTGCCACCCCACGCTCAAGGTCAGACTTTATCTTTGCTTCTGGACCGGCAGGTGAGCGACTCGAGCCCTGAGGCAGTGATATCAAGACCAAAAGGAAAGCCTCCAGTTTCCCCTGGATATATATGACATGAAGCCTGCGGTGGTATTAAGACAATGCCACAGGGAAGAAGCTGCCAAGTTTTTGATAATCACCACCCTGCACATGTAGTGGAGTTAAAAGAGAGAGCCCTTCCACTTCAACATCCCGGGTTCAATCACTTGTAATGAGCCCTCTCTGTTCTTAGTGACCCATTCCTCCGAGCGGAGGTATACCTAGAGTCATTTAAGCTCTGTCCCTTCACACTGAGGGCCGTTTATTAGCTGTGAGAAAGAACTCCCCCTCCAAGCAACGGTTGTTTTTACCCTCTTTGACCATCGCAGGAGACTCAAAAACAACTGGAGAAGAAGCTGTCCTTCTTGTGTGTTGTTCATTCCATAAAATGGGTCATCATCATTGGCAGATAAAAAAGAAAAATGGCCTACTTAGCCCTAATTCAGCTGCACATACCACACCGCAACCACTTCGTAACAGTAGCCAAACTGAGCGGAGCTGTAAGATCCCCTGAGTAACCTGAACTGGCTCGTTTCAGCTGCTTTCCACCTTCATCAAGCATCACAAAAATCATTATTAAGTTAAATCAAACAATACACAACCAAGGAGCATGATAGACAGGCATGCACAGTGAGGTGAAGTGCAGCTGAAATCAAAGGAAGAAACAAAAGGAGAGGAAAAAAGGAAAAAGAATAAAGGAGACAAAGTCAAAAACGCATTAGTGCGAGGGAAAAGAGACATTACAGGAAGGAGTTGAGGTAATGATGGGAGTATTAACGGGAGAAAGAGTTCATAAAAGGGAGAGAGAGAAACTGAATTAGCATGTCAGTTAGTGTCTCCCTTTTTTGTTTTATTATCCGTCACAGTAACAGGTGTATTCTGCCGGCGGTAAGCGGGGTAATAATTTGACCCGTGTATTTGCTGATAGATATTAAATTGAACTCGAGACAAACACGCTGACTTCACTGTGGAATGACCTTGAGGAGGAAATGAAATTTAAAAAAAAAGCATTTCACTGGATGCTCCTCTGTAAGCAGGTGATAATTTAAAAAGAAATGACCGATCATAGTTATCTCAGCTTTAGCGACTAACACGTCTGTGACCTATTGTTACCTCGCTGTTTATTGCAGGTGAGAAAATGGAAACAGCCCTCCTGGTTCTGATGTGCCAAATAGTGAATATAATAAGCTGCGTGAGATAGAGAGCCAAAACCTGCAGACCAACCACAATGTTCTGCAAAGAGATCATTAAAAAGCAATTGGCAAGAGATTTTGAAACACTTCTATTATCACCTCGTGCAGTTGAAAGAAAGACAGCAAATGAACGCCTGGCAGAGGGAAGCATTTCTCTCTGTGGTTCAATCATCTGCCAGCTGAGAGAGTTTTCATGCTGTGCATTAAATGTGACTCAGGTGTCTCTTTATTTTGATGAAGGACTTTGTGACATAATTCAGTCTTGTACATACATCACAGGCAGATCTGGAGAACGTAGAAAGTTACGAATTTACTTTATTGTTTTTTGTTTTGCAGCTTTTACGGCATATTATTTTAGCCTCTTGATGCAAAGTGTTACCCTCTTTAGATGAGAAGATGGAATATAATTATCATTAGGGAATTAATGAGTTTCAGAGGTTCTGGTATGCAGAGTGTGTTACCTTTGGACAGAGCTATGCTAGCTGTTTCCCCCTGTTTCCAGTCTTAATGCTAAGCTAAGCTAATCTAACTGGCTGTAGCTTCATATGTAATGGACACATATGAGAGTGTTCTTCATCTTAATAATAATAATAAACATCTAAGTTTGAACAATGGCTGCACACACAGCGCTTGTGATGACTGACCCACTGGTTGTAATAAACCTCCTTCTTGCCAGACGAATGTGGCTGCATTGTAGTCTTCACCTCGTCGCTCTCTTTACCACTGACCCACTTTTCTTCCCCAGAAAAGCAAACAATATCATATTTGAGAATTCCAAACAGAGGACGTGAGAAAAGAGAAGATCAGAGTGAAACAAGACAATGTGGTTCAAAAAGAGAAAGTTGCAAAAAAGTGGGAGAAAGGAAAAGGATAAATATTAGAAAGTTTGATGGACAAGGACGGGTGAGCAGGTTAGATAGCTGCGGAGAGAAGAGAGAGCCGATCAAACATTCAGGTGGCGTGGCCTTGTGAAAAAACTCCCTGCCAATGAAGAATGCACTCAGCCTGGAATTTATTCATAGATGTATTTATAATGCATGCCCACAGAATGAATGATTCCCATGCATCTGAGCATAGCATGTGTGTGTGTAGCCTATACATCACTGTGCAAACTGTGTGTTAAGCGTGTGTATGATTCCCCCCCCCCCCCCTATGTGCCGTCTGTCTGGGAGACAGGGCAAGTGCTGATTGATGAGAGAACGTTTGTTTTAACGAGCCTCCGGAGTGGATTCACCTTGAGAGAGATTTTGGTTCTCGCTTTACACAGCTTCTGCTGCTGTGTGAAGATCTCTCAAGCATACAGCCTGACTGCTTGTGTGTGTGTGTGTGTGTGTGTGTGTGTGTGTGTGTGTGTGTGTGTGTGTGTGTGTGTGTGTGTGTGTGTGTGTGTGTGTGTGCGTGTGTGTCTATGCGTGTGTGTTTTGCTTGTGTATATTTGTGAGTTTTCTGGTGTGCCTGCATTTTTTGAGCGCGTTTGTGTAAGTGTGTTTGCAGTGAGTGAGAGAGAGTGTGTGTGAGTGTGTGTGTGTGTGTGTGTGTGTGTGTGTGTGTTTGTGTGCTATACATTATTGATTGTGTACCCATTTAGGTTTTTGTCTTTCCCAGTGACATTTCTTTCTCATACTCTAAATATCATACTAAATATCATACTAAATATCATACTAATTCATCTATGATTTGATTAATTAATTAGTTTATGAATGAAATTGTTTTTGCAGTGTGTGACTGATCAGCAGCCGTCACGGTCTTTGGCCATATTCATTAAACATAAAGAAAATTATCCAATTAAGTAATAATTTTTGCTTTGGTTAAGATTTGATATTTTACACTTGATATCATCTGACATGCATTTAATATCTAAAGAATATATATTTAAATGTCACTAAAAGGAGTCAAATTTAGATGTGTTATGTTTTAAAATAGTGGAATCAGCCTTTTAAATGCACATTCCCAGAATGAACAAAAAGTCTTCAAGTAGCTAATCATGAAGAGACGTCGATGGTTTACTGGGGGGAATTTTTAGTGCCTGCTGGAGTCAATACTCTACAAGCTATTTTAAGAAATCTCATGTGTAAATGTATTTGCCGGATTAATGACTCTGAAAATGAAATCATCTTCTTGGGCTTATCAAACATACGGTTTAGTATCACACGCTACCAATCCCAGCTGTGGAGGTATTGGTGCAGTCGTCTGATTTATATTATTTTTATTCCACGAGTTTGTGCTTTTGTATGCGATTTATTCCATGTAAAGTCTTGTCTTTTATCCGGACCCTGAGTCATTAATAACGTTTTGATTGATTAATTGATTACCAGGACATGACCTCAGTGTCCTCAGTGGATTCTGTAGCACTGGTTTGCAGGGACTGCAGCCAAATAATTTAATTTTGTTGTTGTTCCAGTCGATATTGAAGAAATGCACAACTGTTTCAGTGTCAGATTTCAATCCCTCCTTTGTTTTGATCATCCCACCTAAAGACAGCAGGGTGGCAGACATAGTTTGGCAGCTTCTCGTTCATCGATCCTTGCTGTACATTTGTTAAGCTAAAGACTACAGACCCGGTAGTTATCCCTATGGATATGAGTCTAATTGTATGTTAATGCTCTATTAAACTAAATTAGAATTAAACATTAAACTAATCTTCAATAAAAGTGTCATCACGTATAGGTCAGTGATGTTAAAGCATCTGTTTTAGAGGTTCTTGACATTTTAAAGATTTTAAGATTCACTTACACCCCTAAATATGCTATTTTTTATAAGTTTAGTATATAAGATTCATATTATTCCCTATTATTTAAATGATTTAATTGCTGTTTTGTTTATTAGATGATAAATTGGACATCTGTTCAGTACCCATGTTGTAATGGGGCACATACTGATGGCTACAGTGAAAGCAGTGAAAAACCTTAGAGTGGAATTAAACTATTTCTCAATTTGCTGGAGAACCCTCGACTCTCTCCTCCTCTGGGACTGAAGAATTACACCTTTTTGTAAGCAATGAAACAAAACGCAGTTCCCCTGCTGGCCTCTAGGGGTCCTCGTCACTAATTCCCGCCTCTCTTCGTGCTGCAGGTTGAGCTCCCTGCGCTCTCCTCGACTGTGCACGGCATCAATTGCGGAAGTTGCATCTTTCTGTGAGTTTTAAGTGAATACTTGTAAAGCAAAGCAATGACAGGTTTAACATGTGAAGTCGGGTTGTTAGTCGGGAAGTGTAGCATCGGTACACGTGTTGTTTATGTCGGAATAGTGACGGGTTTATCTGTGAAACGACGGAGAGCCGCGTGGCTCATTGCTGCACTGTCTCTCCATACATCGTGTTGTGAAACTAGAGTCGCACCTAAAGACGTCAAACGCCAATTCCCCCGAGGAGGTGTTGCCTAATACGTGTCCCGAATGGTTAAACAGGGTCGGTTACTGTTAAATGAGCTTATGATTCACTGGTTTAGCAGCATAGTTTTAACACGAGTATTGCATCACGAGCTGCTGCATTAATATAAGTGGAGTATTTTGTTTCTGCAGGTTGATGGGGGTGGGCTGTTGTTGTTGCAGTGAAACACAAACCTGTGTGTAATAAACCAGATTTAAAGTCTTAACTAGTTTGCTTTGAATACTTTCAAATACTTTGCACATGCTCTTAAAAGAGAAAAGTAATTGAGCAAGTATAGTTTTGACATCTGTAAAAACACTAAATCACAGAAAAGCAGAATGTGGGTGCAGATGTGACAGTACTATTAAAACTCATTGTAGCAGATGTTAATAATTGACGAGCTTTAAATGAAATCAAGGTCTTAATTTATTATATGCACAACAATTACAGAGTAGTTGTGATGAAGATGTTAAGTTTCACGCTCCCTCCAACAATGCTAATTTATTAAAGAAGATTGCACAAGTTAAAAACAAAATAAGAATCCAAACATAAAATAGCGCAAGATAAAATAAGGAATAAAAATATAACTGGCTAAATAAAATGTAAAATACTTTATATTTGGGGGAAAATATGAAAATAAATAATATTTAATTTGAATTATGGGACTAAAATCATGTTTAATTAAAAGATATTAGGCTTTATTTAGAAAACCAGCCTGAAAGGTTTTACTTTTAGTGGGTTGTGGAAAGGTAGCTGCATTTTCAGAGGTGTGTGGGATGTTTAATGATTACATAATTCCATTTTATGGCTGCTAAAGTTCAGTTCATTTTCTAAATGAATATCGTCCAGTGGTAGCTACTTATGTTAATAATTGAAGGAGGAAGATTTGTTATTATTGAGGGGAGGTTTAAGGAGGTTGTTAAAAGTTCAACAGAGGTTGTTTTTTATTATTATTGTGACCAGCATCTACACACTGCAGATATTCTTCCATGTAGCAACATTTCAAGTTTACTGTTAAACTTAGTCTGCAAAGAATGATAACATTATTGTGTAGCCTATACCATTTGGCATTTAGTCTTTTGGTAAACTAAAACCTCTTCATTATTATATGATTGATTGTTGCTTAATAATGTTTTAGAGCTGCAGATAGTGAATCAGAATCATGCCCGTTCTTATTTCTTAGATGCCAAAGTGTTACTTTGAATTGCTTGTTGTGTCCACTGACCAAACGTCCGCCCAGAAACCCCAAAATATTTAATTCATTTTCAAATGTGACAGAAAAAGCAGTAAATCCACACATTTGAGAAGCTGGAAGCATCAGATGTTTGGTATATTTTCTTGAGAAATAATTAAAGGAACATTAGTGATGCATTAATGAAACTATTTATCAATTATCAGATTAATTTTCCTTCACGTGATTTATCTACAGAGGGTTGTTTCTTCTTCAGTAGTGTGACGACTGTCCCGACTCAGTGTTGAATTATTATTATTATTATTATTATTATTATTATTATTATTATTATCATTATTATCACAGGCAACGTGTTATGTCAGTTTGAACTGCGATTATGCTTAAGTCCATTATTCAATTAGTAGATGAAAGAAAATCAATGCTGCTGCTGATGGTGTTTTCATGTTCATAAAAAATTAAATTTTATAGACCAAACAATAAATCAAGAAAATAATCTGCACAATTGCACTTTTAGTTTTTTTGTTTCTTGAGTTACACAGTGATCCAACCTTAGTGTCCTCACGCTCTCTTGTGCATGTCAGTGTTTGTATTCAGTCACTCTGCCTGTTTCAGGGGGAATTATTAGCCCGGAGGAATGCTGCTGGTAAACTGGGATTAGAGACGTCTCATTGGTTCAAAAACAAAAGACGAGAATATAAAAAGAAGAGTAGCAACAGTGTCTGTCCTCCTCCCCTCAGTTCCAGGTGAGTCGACTGATTGAAGACTGTGGACCGTGGCCATGGATGAAGAGTTGACGCCTCTGGACTGCCTGCTGCCCTCAGGTACTGCCTTTCACACACACATTCCCTTGGTGCAGAACACATATACACGCAATCAATCAAATACGCAGGTCCATGCACATATGCTGTGTTTACCCACAAGCTACAAACACAGATCCAAACACAGATCTGTATGCGTCTGATCAAAACACACACTAACTCACATCACTGTCGCACTTGTTTTCCACTCTCTGCTTCTCCCAGTCACTCTGACTCACAGAGACAGTCTTTGGGGATTTCAAACTCAAAAAGAAATCACTGGCACTTTCATGACAACAATGCGTATATGTATGAGATGCACTTCCCTTTGTCTTTTCTGTTTGGATGCGTAAATAATGAATGGTTGTTGAAAGAATGCCTGATGTGTTTGCTTGTAGTGGTAGCTGTTTGGGAAAAACAAACTTTGAGGAGGCATTTCGATTATTGAAATATTTCTAAAAATAGATAATCTTGTGAATAATATCCCTGTCATCATATAAATTCACTTTGTTCAAACACAACACTAGAAAATATTTAATATGATATCTGACTGAAAAAAAAAAGAATCCCTCTTGTACATTTATTATCTCTTTTCCAAAATGAAGTAGCAATGTTTTTGCAGCAAGATACATTTCCCAAAAGATGTTTTGTATCTGCTACAGATGGTCAGCACAGACTGCCCCACAGTACAGAGGAGAACGCTCGTTATAACCGCCTTTAGCCACTGCTCTCTGGTCACGCTGTGTGTGTGCTCCCTGGTGGTGCGAGGGTGGAGGAAGGAAAGCTGATACGAGCCTCGGGGCAGTTTTACCCAGAGCTGTAAAGGTCAGCGTGGCCTGTAGGGTAGAGAGCAGGCATATGTAGTCCGCTGCACATTTTTTATTTACATGTAATTTATCTATCTATTATATAAAGAGCTAATTGTATAACTAACTTGAAAAAGATTCCCTTCTTACATGCTTGTACATTGATAATAAAAGGCGCTGCCATTTGTTGAGTAGCAACAAGTAGACTCTGTCCAAATTAAATTGTGCTTTTGCACTGGCTAGACATATCGTCCACCCACAGAAAGATATAAATTGACAGTTTAGGAGAGAAAAACTAAAGTTCTGTCTCCAGAAAGCTCAACCGGGTCAGAGCTTTTGCGTCTCTCGTGCTTCTTGGAGTCACCAGCGTACAGGCACAGAGGAACCCGCAGAGTAAGCATACTGCATGCATCCACTGACGAGGTATCGATGAATGATGTTGTGGTGTGTCAACCTGCCGCTGTTTGGACAGCTGAAGAATCTTTTATGGATTTAAGGAACGTAAGGTGGAAATGCCAAGGACTGTTGAATAAGGATTTAATCAAACGGACAAAAACAAAGCCACAACCTTATACAAGCCGACGCACTTTGAAAACCTTCAGCTCGCCTTCATCCCCTGATCTTTGACTCGCTGCTGCATTGATTGCATTTGCTTTCCATCTGATACGAACACAATCTGTGCATCAAATTAAAAAATAATAACGGCTTTAATTGTCGAGTAATCGTCAGTTTTTCAAGCAAAAATAACAAAACACTGATTCCATCTTCTGCAATATGAGGATTCTTTGTTTTATATAATTCTAAAGTTAAAATCTTAGAGTTTTGGACTCTTTGTCAGACAAAACAATTTGAAGACTTGCTTTGAACTTTTGATGGACATTCTGTCATGAATGAATCAATAAATTGTAAATAATCTACAGATGAATCAGTCCTTTAACATCCAACATCTTTAGTTGCAGAACGTTACTTGTGCCACTGCAGGAACACAGCCTTTAGTATTGGTGCTGCATTGTGTACCATGTACTTAGTGCAGGCTGTGTTATGGTGCATCGCTCTCTTCTCTCTTCGTGTCTCTCTCCCTCTCTGTCTCTATTGATTGCTGTTTGAAGGTTATAATCCTCCTGCTGGACTACAAAGGCCACTGTAATTGTGCTCCTGTATGTGTACATATGTTTGTATATACTTGACATTCTCCCACATGTGAGTGATTTGCACAGAGCAGGAACATAGAAGTGTTGTTGTTGTTGTTTTTTTAATGCTTGTACAGCTCCAAAATCAATAACACTCAAATGCCAACATCAGTCAAGACGCACTCACTTCTGATCGGATGCTATGAGCAGCTTTTAAAGCATCGCAACAAATGTTTACTCAAACATGTTAGCGGAGCATTACAGGCGACGCTCTCTGTGCAAATCCAGGATTTATACTACACATTTCACAGAGTGTTTAATAATCCCCATAACGGCTGCAGAACAGAATAGATCAAAGCACACACACACACACACACACACAAACACACAACCTCCTGATGGTACACTTGTCTTGATAACTATAACCTGTATTCTATGTACAGTATAGTGAAACAATCCCCCGCCCCCCCCCCCATTAGATACATTTCGAGAATATTTCCATGAAACTGTATTTCCGTGTTTTCATCTCTTGCAGGAAATGCTTATCTAGACTCTCTGTGGAGAATGTGAAAACAGCCCCTGGATGTCTGCATTTTAAAATCCCTAGTGTGCAAAGTTAGCCTTTTAAATTTCATCTTTTTAATTATAAAGGCATATTCCTGAAGTGTGTTTGTGTGTGTGTGTGTGTGGTATTAATGCTGTCTGGCACAGTCTCAGAATCCCAAGGTGACATTTCTTTGAGCGGAGTGCACAAAAGGCCGTGCACCTCCTTGGTGTGTGTGTTTGCGGGGAGGTGAGTGTTTTTGCGACAAGGGGTTATCTGGAAAGTCACGGCTGGTTGAGTTTTTCTTTTGTTCTCTGTACACCTCCAGCCAATTAAGAGACAAGACTGACAAATCTACTCCTCCTCTTTCTCCTCCTCACCTACCCCTCCTCGTGTCCTCCTTTCTATTCCTCCTCCTTTGTGTCTCCTTTGTGTCTCCTCTCTTCCTTTCCTCGACCTTTTACCATCCTCTGCTGGGGTTGACTGTGGTATCGGAAATGACCTTCTAGTGATGTGAACTTTTTAACTACATCAAGCCCACTGCTGCACCACAGTCACACCTGAAGGACAGTTCTCTCTTCTTCTTCTGCACACAGCCAACTCAAAATGCTCTCTTCACACTACAGAAAGACACAAGGACATTTGCACCTACAGTGTCTTCTTCTTCGAGTATGGCGGAGGAGGAGGAGGGGGCGGAGGAGGAGGGGAGGGGAGGGGGAGGGAGGAAGGGGGGAGGAAAAGAAGAGGAAAGAAGGAAGAAGAAAGGAGGAGGAAAGAAGAGAGAGGAAGAGAAGGAGGGGGACGAAGAGCCGCGGAAGATGGAGGAAAAGACGAAAGAAGGAGGAGGAGAGAGACGGGAGGGGAAGAAGCACAGAAGGAAGAAGAGAATCATCCATTAGGAAGAAAGGATCCTTTACCTCTCCTCCTCTTCTTCATCACTCAGGGAAGAGAGACCCTCCCCCCTTCTCCTCTCTTCTTCTTTTATTATGTATTCAGCCGTCCTCATCATCCTTCTTCTCCTCACTTCCCCTCCTTCTTCTTTTTCTTCTTCTTCTTCTTCTTCTTCTTCTTCTTCTTCTTCTCTTCTTCTTCTTGAAGTGTAGTGTAGTGGGACAGATATCAGCTTTATTATATATGGCATGTCAGGTTGTTCCAAAACTAGAATCCAGTTGTGTGGAATTTTCCAAAATACAGTTTAGGAGCAAGGGAGCGTTGATTAAGCATATGGCATATTTGGTTTTGCTACAAAAGGCAGCAACTTTAAAAATGGATGAGAAATCCTTCATAAGGACAGAAATGAGAGTGAGAGATAAATGAGCAGACAGTGAGATGTTGTTCTTTAGTCTTTGCTCCGTCAAGGCTTTTCTAGCAACTCTGTTTTCACTTTGTCAATAAATGCAGAGCTTCTCATCATTATCTCCTGCAGATAGAAATATGAATATTCTAAAGTGTTAGTCGGGGATCTGCATTAGAAGCCGAGCAGAAGAAAAGCTAAAAGCAATGTGGGTTGAAAGGGGAAATAGATTTGTAAAATGATGCACCCTGGGACAGAGACTTGGAAAGAGAGATGCTACGTCAGGTTGTTTTCCCTTGTGCTGTTTTGACCTTGTAGTTACAGCTGCTGTGTCACTAAGGTCAAGGTATTCAACTGGGTATCGATGATGTGTGCGAGCACATGTGAGTCCTTTAACCTACAACTAATAGTAAGGACGTAGAAATGGATTGTGACCCTGGTCCATGAGGGAAAAGGTTCTGTAGTTGAGGATTTGAATAAACATTATTTCTCTCTCTGTGTGTAGAGCATGATAATGTCCTCATTGTCACAGCATTGTTCTTTATTTAGCACATTCAATGCCACAAACAGCAGCCTTCATTTTTTAAACATGCCAGCAGTGATGTGTCGTGTCGTCCGTCGTGTCTCTATCTGTTTGGTTCTGATTCATACTTTACCCTTTCCTCCTGCCTTCTGTTGTCTTGTGCAGGCACGCAGAGGATCTGTCTGATTCTTCTCAACCAGCCTCTGGATAAAGACTTCCTGCACATCCTCTGGAGTAAAGGTAAATCTCACTCATCACCAACACAGATCCAACAAGCCCCCTTGATGTCACTTAGATCCCATCTTCATTGCTTTGCACCGAGCATGTATTCCCCTGTGGTTTTTTATCAGACTGCGCTCTGACCTGTGTCGTCTCCACCGTCCACAATCTTAATTACTGTCATCTCATTGGAAATGCCTCCTCTCTGCCCTGTGCCCACATGTCCTGTGAGATGTGTTTTAATAAAGTCAAAACACATAGATTGATATAACTCCTGTGGCTGCAGGACCCGAACAATTTATATAATAAGAACAAAGCTAATATTAAAGTAAATACACTTCCATTGCATCCACAGCCTGAATATGCAGCAGGGTTAAATAACTAAATGAGTTTCAGTTGAAACAGAATCATCAGATGTATTGGTCTGTATTGGTTTCATTCATCAGCTTTCACAGCACTGAACCATCTTAACTGCACAGTTTATTTTATTCATTCAAAGCACGTCGTAAGGTCTCGAGGTAACAAGAAGAGCACATCTATTCGGATTCATTAAAGTGTATACATTTATTATCGCTAATTGGTTGATTAATAACATGAACACAGGCAGAGGCAGTAAGTGTCCACTTCACTCAGCGGGGGGAGTGACTCAGTCGATATAAACAAACCCACTAGACCCAAGACCTCTGCGTTCAGAACATGGGCGTTTCAGTCATAACAAATCCACCTTCGCTGACACTGAGCTGTTGCAAAGAACATCCTCTTCTGTGTACAAGGGAGGGGACTTACGTTCATATTCAAACATACAGTACTGGTTGTGTAACACAAAGAGTCACAGTCACTGAAGAGCTGTGCAAAGTCACATCAGCAACCTGCTAGTTACAAGCTGCTGGCAATATATGAACCAAAGGAAGTCTCCTCGATTTTTTGTAGTTGGTTGACTAAAGGATGTAAAAAAAATAGATTAGATTTTCTTTGCTTCATGAATACTCCAGGGCCCTTTATCAGAGTGAAATACAACCAGAATAATAGAACACTCAACAACAAGAGAAATGCGCAAAAAGATAATCGTTTGTGAAGAGAAGTGGAGCTCCAGACTCCCTGAAGTGTCGCTTATAAGATAGTGTGGATGCCTAGCCGTGGAGCTACTTGGCTGTGATGTATTAAATATGCAAAGCTGACTTTGTCATCTCAACCTGCATCCTGCATCCTGCAACATTTTGCTTTTGTTTTCATTCGGGGGGGGGGGGGGAAGTGATCAGAAACGGAGCCGAACTGAAGAATAACTGTGCTGATGTTTTAATGCACACAGTTGTTGTTGTTGAGGATGTAGTGGAGAGAAGTGGCCTGCATCACTGCTTCTCAACAGTTTTGATGTTGAGACCATGAAACAAACAACAAAACAAAGTGTAGGCACACTAATTCATCAAAAATGTAATATACAGACGTATGCAATTAGGGAAGAAGCTAAGTAAACAAAGTAACTTCGAAGGCAAACTTGTGATTAAAACCATATCAGATTGAATTTTAATGAACACGGCTTTGATATTCTTATCAACTTAGAAGAAACCCAAGAGGCACCTGAGCTCTTTGCATCCTTCAGCTCTCTCTGTGTTTGTCTTCATGCTGAAGGACCTCCAGAAAATGTTAAATGGCGCCAGACAAAGCAATTGCCTCGTCTGATTTCACACCAAAGGTTGCATGTTGCCCAAAGATAAAGATTCTTTGGATAATTAATTAGGTGAACTTAAAGAAGGGTAAAAACATATACAACATTCATCAAATGGTTTCCATACACAACACTATCAACAAAATCACTCTGTGTTTCAGAAAATTGCAGTTGTGACTTTAAATGGATTCAAAGTGCAAACAATATATTCATTGAAAATAGTTTTTCAATATTCATCTTAAATTGTTAGTTTGCTTCCAATATGTGGTGATATTAGTCTTGTAATAGATTATTTTCGCCCTGTCGACTACAACTGACCCCCACTGTATTTGGAGGTTGATATTTTTCATTTAATAACCTTTTTTTTCAAATGCAAACTGTGAGCAGACCAGCAACGTTTAACTCATGTGGTTATACTCCAGTGATTACATTTCACAAACGTGCATAGTGGAGACATTGCATCCGTTTGCTGATTGTTTCCTCATTTGTTCATATCCCGCTCAAAATGTCCCAATAATACAGGAACAAGAATCTATAAGGAAAGCATTACATCATCAGACCATCCAACTGCACCATTTTGCGTCTACTGTGAGACAGATTGACACATAAGATGTACTTTGACAGTACGACTGTAGTTATATAGCGTTTGAACCCTCTTGGAATCGACCACTTATTCAAGTTTCAGAGAGGTGGTGGTTCTTTTTGCCACTAGCAATGCTTATGTTGTGGATTTCATAAATTGCGCAGCTTTCATGATCAGTTTTGCTGCTGGCAGCAGTGCACATGGGACTTGAAGACGTTTTGACAGCATGGTGACACATGCATGAATGGCACATCTCAGATCTCTCGCAGGCTGGTGGTAAACACGCTTGTAGCGAGTTTATCGTTCCTTACTTGATATGCCATGTATTTGTAATGTTGTTTATGGGATGAGCAGATGTCAGTGTGCGCATGAGCGTGTCTGTGTGTCTCCAGATGGTTGTTCACCTGGAGGCATCACAGCCAGGTCTCCACCCCCCCACACACACAGCCCTCTACGGTCTTCTGATGTCCTGCCCCTGGGCCCCCTCATCACCTGTGGGAGAGGTAGAGCAGCTATCTGGAGGAGTGCAACACTGATCAAAGGGAAGCTCATTTACAGGTGCTGAGTGATGTTGTGAAGTGGGATCAAGCTGCTTATCTCACTCACGCACCCTCTCACTTAACTAGTCCATCACCCACTTGCTCATCTAGTCAGTCAGCCACTCACCTTCAGTCAATCAGGCACTCATTTACTTACTTTCAGATCCTTCACTTACTTCACCGTGTAACAACACAAACAGGCAAATCAATAAAGCAATCAGTGAAGGTAGCTCTCTCTACAAGACAAAACAACAGGCCGCTGCCTGATTTCATCATTTGTTGACATGGAGCAGCTCGCCGAGGTTGACGTTTACCCATCACCCATCAGCCAGTCGAGGATCAGCCTTTGCAATCAAGGCCGGTTGGGTGAAGAGGCTGCAGTGCGTCGACGTGCACACACACACACTTCTCAAACTTCTGCATTTAAGCACGTGTGTCAGATGAAGCAAATATGAATTTAGAAGAAACAAACTGTTATTGAGGATTGATGGAAGGAGATTGTAAGAAAACTGATTAAACATTATAAGAGAATGAGAGCAACAGCTGGTGGGTTTTTGGATAGAGCAGAAGAAAACATCGTAACATAGCGGAGACATATTTGTGCAGGGACTCAGTCAAATTTAAAGCAAGGTGTCGAGAGCAGGCTGCATCTGGAGACAGACTGACAGGTAGAGGGGGAGAGGTGGACTGATAGATGAAGGGAGAGTATCAAGGCATCGTAATAAGGATAATAATCTTTTCACCGCTCTCCGTGACCATTTGCCCTCTCCTGTACCGCGCTAAAGCCCCAACCTGACGGGTATTAATCCTCACCACTAACCTCATCAATACTGGCCTGCTGTAGAGTACAGCCCACAGCAGTGTGTGTGTGTCGGCATGTACAAGCATCTTTTCTGCATCACATTCAACAGCAAAATAGATGATTAAAAAGCACTGAAATGACGCGTCTAGTGCCGTGTGTGGAAGCGCATTATCTCCTGCCCACCATATGTATGTGTCATCCTGCAGAGTGGGTGACGGGAGGAGTTCTGCAGCCTGCAGGGAGGGATTATTATGGCTAGTTAATTTAAAAGGTCATCTCCACTGACTGCTTCTGCTATCAGAGTCCATCAGGCAGCTATGTCCCTGTATGTGAGTTTGTGTTTAGCTTGTTTGTTAAACTCCTATGCTCCGAGCATCAGGATGCAGTTTGTTAGACTTTTAACAGCCAACAATTCATTGTTTTCAGTGGGAGAATGACAGTAATTGTATCTGAGTGCAGATGGAGAGATAATCTTTCTCAAGTTCAGTTTACTCACCTTTGGCATTTACTTTGATGAAGACAAATTGAATGTTAAGAGACCTAAAAAAATAAAAAGACAGATGCTCCCACAGGAATTTCCATTACAATGAAGATTAACTTTTGATTAAGCTTGACCCATTTGAAAATGTTTCAAGAACAGCAATATAAAAAAACGTCAGAAGAACTCTTTTTGACTATTTAACTTGCAGACACGGGAACAATTGAAACCAGAGACATCAAGCATAACAAAGGGAATAAAGTGCTTCAATCTGACAATGTAATGGACAGGAACATTACATATCAAATCAATTACTGATAAATACAAAGCACAAGAAGGTTTTAAAAAAATGAACAGCGTTTCACCTACGTAGTTCAGATCACAGCCATCAATGTTTTAAGTCGAGCTGGTCAGTAAAACTGTAACTAACTTTAACCTTAAACAGACTGTATCGGATAAAACATTCGATTCAGGGTTTCAAATATAAAAACAATGTGCCATACAAATGTTTTATGAGGAAGGAAATGCATTAAATCTGTTTGTGAGTGCAAACACACAATGCCTTTTTGTAAATATAACTTTTAAACTCTTTACGCCTCACTCATTGAATACATGAGCTTTGCTGTGTGGTGTAGCCCCACTGCTCATTTCCCCTCAAGATTAATATAATGTAGAAACTTGTCTTAATTTCCTCTGACATTAGCTGAGGCTCTTTTTGTTTCTGAAGAGGCGGAGAAACCCCGACATAAAGACACAGATTGTAATGTTGACGGTGTAAAGACATGTCAAATGAGGGGAGTAAACTAAATATTGAGAATTAACTCATTGATATTTATGAGATCTGCTTTCATACAGTACTGGAAGGGACCCTTTGCTTATCAAAAATAGATGATAAATATAAATCTCATGATAAAATGTGGCAGTTTGTGGTTGACTGACGGCCCTTTTTATTACACCACCGGATATTAGGCAGAAATATCTTAATAGGATAATAGTTGTGAAAGATTATTATGATGTGTGTGTGTGTGTGTGTGTGTGTGTGTGTGTGTGTGTGTGTGTGTGTGTGTGTGTGTGTGTGTGTGTGTGTGTGTGTGTGTGTATAATGGCAACAGAGCTAAGTAAATGATTGACAGACAGAAGTAACTGTTCTAGAACCTTAAGTCTGAAAATTATTCAGGTTGTGTGTGTGTGTGTTTGTGTGTGTGTGTGTGTGTGTGTGTGTATACACACAGATAATGACAGATAGCTTTAAAGTCTGTCACCACCAGGCATAAAGAAGAGTTTCTCTGTCTTTCAAGTTATCATTTGAAAAGTTTCTCAGCCTTTGCACTCTGTCAGAGATAATGAGTCATTTACATTCCAATCATTTCTTGATGTGAAACATCGGCAGCAGGTGGCGGCTTCACCACCTGCTGCTTGAATAAAGCTTTGAGTATAGCTGTCTTATTTACATCGATGCAAATGTATCTGCATTCCCTCGCTTTTTAAGCACAGTGATAGTTAGATACCCTCCCTTTGTCGGAATAATCATTCCTCTCTATTTAACTCTGCGAGTCTAATTTTATGTGTGAGTCTGTGTGTGCATGTGAATTAACAGTCCTGGTGCTGCACCTAGATAGATACTTTATTAATCCCGAGGGAAAAACCTTTTCAAAACGTTTGTGTTCGGAACTTTACGCTCGACACTGAGCTTCATTTTGTCCTGAGCAATATGCAATATGAGCATACGCGTCATTTGGGTGCAAAAGCTCACACAAACATCAATGGAGAGCGAGCTGTACCCATCATGCCGTTCAGCTGTGTAACAGTTATTAGGGGTCCCCTCCCAATACACTCCACAGTGTGTACATAACACAATATTATTTAATATGTCTAAACATCGCCTTTGTTTGCGTACAAGTGTTGGGATCCTCACAGTATGGAGATTGAGCTATTGACTCAATTTCCCATGATCCTTTGTGTCTAGACCCTCTCTCACTTTCTGCAACCTGATGTCACCTTTTCACACGTAGGTGTGAAAACTCAGCTGATAAATCCAAAACGCAGTCATGTGTTCGCTCTCTTTTCCTGGTAGCCACACAACTGGCACCGTTATCATCCACCTTTTGTCCCTTTTGTTCTACACACGTTCGTGCACGTGTACGCAGAGCATGTAGAGACGTTCACAGGAACACGCACACATTCTTTTCTGCACACACACACACACACACACACACACACACACACACACACACACACACACACACTCTCTCTCTCTGTCTTCCACACACACACTCTCACATTTGTGTACATATTCCCTTTTGATTGCTTGGTATTAAATATTGTGTTTTGACATTTATTATCTTATTAATAAATAATTTTTGGAATATACGTACTGGTTTGTTTAATGTTGTACAAGTGTGAGTATTTCCAACATCTACTATTAAAGAATTCAGAAATCCTTCAACCTTTACTAACTATTGATACGGTCATTGTGTTTATAATTATTAGTTTAATTATCAATCAGATTTTCTAATTCATTGTCTAGTATATTTTATGAGACTACATTAACTGACCATGATATGTTCCTCTGATTCAGAGGACATGGTGCCTCATTGAGGTGACTTGTTATGAATGAAGTCCTACTAATTAATAATGATTCTTAATCATTATTAATTCCTTCTGATAGCCATTTCAAAGTCTTGTATTGAGCTAATGCACCTACTTTATTGTAGTGCCAGTTATTATCAACCCCAATTTAGGATTTTATGAATATGAATAGTTGTATTAATCTTAATTATCTTTAATATTTGTTAATAACCAGACTTGCATAATGTCGTGAGGTGTACCAGTGCTCCAACACAAGAATCTCACAGAGTATCTTTAACTGTGTTTGTGTTTCCTTGCACTAATAAACAGATAAATTGAACGCTGAGACAGGATTTTATAGCTTTGTAAAAAAGAAAATGCTGTTCAAGAACAAAGTAACCTTCAAGGAATGTGTGCTTGCTTGCACAGTTCACATGTCTAACAGACAGCTGTGTCTGGAGCTTATTCTTAAATTATACATCACATCATATCCTATTGTATTACCAAACAAACGACATGCACACTGGCTTGTGGACACTTGGAGGGGGTCTAAAGAATGGACACATTTGGAGAAAGAAAGCCGATGGGACAGGAAGCACGTTTACAACAACTGCCCATCTTGTGGTGCAGGCTTTAGTTAGTTTAAAACTCGGTGCAAGTAGAAAACTAGGGCTGATACTTTTTCCCCTCGTGTGCACCACAATGACCCCAAAAGATAGACTGCCTGCCTGTTTGATTTGAATAAAATAGAGGCCATGAAAGGGCATACATTTGCAAATAGTTTGCATCTAATTTAATCCAACTTGAATACCATTTATGGCAAATAACCACCTCATTTGTCTGTTTTTAAAATCATAAAAGATAAGTGCTCTTTCACTAATGCCCTTTTTAAAGGCTCCAATCAAATGTACTTGTTTGTGTTTCATTTGTTCTGTTTTCTATGGCAGCAAGGTTTCTTTTCTAACTCATTTGGAGCTTATTCAAACTTCACATTTTTGCCAAGGTTTTTATTCAACAAAAGCATTGCTGTTATTGTCCAAACTAGTGCTGTTTTTAAATTGCACATTGTTATTTTTTTCCTTTTTCTGTAAATATATTAATGTGCTCTCAGCGCTGACAGTCAGATATATACAGCATCTCATAGAATAAGTGGATTGCTTTCTTTGTGGTGTATGTTTCCCTTAGGAAGGTAGCCAGCAGGTTACAGAAGCTGTACTGTAGGTGTCCTCACAAAAACCCTGCAAACCTTTTGAAATTAAATTGCACAGAATATATATATTCATGAGGATTAGCACTGGAAAGATCATGGTCACATGTGGGATATGGCTCCTACACACAGCAGATCTCTGTATACAAGGTCCTATCTGAGAATAATTCCCCTGAAAACCATGTGAAACTTACATAAACAGCAAGTCACTAATTCCTAATTCCTTGTAGGTGTTTCATGTGTTCAGGCTTTCTGATTGTGCTAAAGTGCACACTCTAACCTAACTGCTTCATTGTGACCCTGCCCGTCGTTTAATCTGGGTCATATGTAACAGTAACAGTGTCTTCTGTGGATGTAAGGTGAACATTTCCTTTACAACTAAAAGCCTTCACTTACACCGGCTGAATTATCTCTCGTTCAATCTCTCTGTAGCTCTCTTGAGGGCTTGCGCTGATGGAGCTGCCAATCACCTTCATGACATCACTGCTGGGGTTAGAGACAGGTGAGTCTGCCTTGCAGTGTTTTACGTCTTCCTCTGAACATGCAGTTGTGTGCTTATGTTTGTGATAGATAATACTATGGAAGTGTGTTCGTACTGTGTTGTGCATTCAGCATCTCTGTTTGGGTGCATGTGCGTAGGTGTTTCAGGTGAGAAAAAATGCACCCTGTTATGTATTGGTCTTGTGTGTGTTTCTGACAAAGTACTGTACGTGTGCTCTCTGCGACCACATTTGTTGTGTGTGGCTAATGGAGGACTCCTGTCAGGACTCAGATGAATCTGGGGTTCACTGTGTCCCTGAAGTGTTGAGGCTTTCACATTAACATCCTGAGTGTAAGCATGAATGTGTATTTTGTCAGGTTGTGGATGTGATGTTGCGTGTGTTTGTGTGTGTGTGTCCGTCCACCTGCATGCTCTTACAATTCTACCGTGGTAACATCCATTTCTAGGTTGAAGACATCTGACGTCATTCAGGATCATTCACACCTTTTCACTGGGCAAACTTGTTCTTGTCCTTGAGGTGTGGACTAAAGTTTGATGTTAACATCCTTATTGTGTTTACAACTAATACACTGTAGGGGTATAATATGAATATGTTTGCTTGATAGGTTGCAGATACACTGAAAGCAGCACATTTACAGTGGTTACAGGCCCTCTGCATACTTTGTTAATAATGTTTATGACTAATGTACATCTGTAGTCTCTGTGCAGGAGATCAACATCCTTTAAAGACACAGTACTTTACATGTACACGTGTAAAAAGTCAAACATTCATTATAACATTCACTGCAAACCAATAACACTGTTGTAAAATAACCTTTGACCAAAATAGTCAAGGTATGGTGCTTTATTGTACATTCCCAAGTAGCTCAAATAACTTACAAAACTAAAACTATACATTTTAATAATTTAATGCTCACTACAGTGATGACTAAAGTTTTTCTTATGCTTCTAGATAGAAATGAGGCTGCACAGTTCAGGTTACAACTACAAATAGTTTTCAGTGATTTCCCCTAGGTTTAATGCTTTGGGGGGTGCTGACCATGCGACCGGGGGGGGGGGGGGGGGGTGTGTGTCAGGAGGGAAGCCCCGCCCTTCGCACAACAGAGTGGAAGACAGAATGTGAATGCCCAAAGTAGACAATACACACTGAAACGTGCACATAAATTAGATAAATAATATAAGCGTTTAGTTTATTTAATAAAAGAGCACCTGTTCAATGTGAAAAGTGAACACACCTTGAACTTCAGGGGGTGGCGGGGCTCCGTTGGGGGGGAGCAATGGTAGGGAAACCACTGGATTTGAGTTACAGATTTAGCAGGTGATGACAGAATGAACGAGGTCCTCACTAGTATAGAAGAAGATTACATGTATGTGTTTTTGTCATAGAATTTTCAAAATAAAACTAGTCATTTCTCTGTCTCAGACGTACGTTTGGCCTGCTGGCAAAGTCATCGCTCGTGCTTCTGTTTGTTTTAGCAGCCTGTGTAGTGGAGCTGACAGTCAAACCCAAACAGCATTTATCACTGAAGGGTTGCTCATTATACTGGGAGGGAAATGTACAGAGGAAGGGTGGAGGGGAAATAAAGGAATGTTTACGGTCGGAGATGCGTAAATCAATCACCAGCGAGTTAAGATGTATTTAACCTAACATTACCATAACTAATGGACTACAAATTGGGTGAGGAGGAGAGGAAGGGAGGTGGAGATGCAAGTAATCAATCAAAGCTTTATGAGTACTGGCAACACAGACACAGACATCGTAATCAAAGAGAGGGAGGTATAAGACCGATGCACGGAAAGAAAGAGAATTGAACAGATTGCTAGATAAACTTATTTTGAAACGTAAGACGGCTGAGCAGAGTTGAGCCTGTGCGTAGGTTTGTGTGTGTTCTGCATCGCTTCTGTGTATGTGTGGGTGTACATCCTAGGGCTTTCACTTTTTCCCCCGAATGATATATAAATGAAATGAAATCATTAATGGACATTTCTTTCTAATCCTTTGTTTGCCTCAAAAATGCAGAGCAGAGAACACTGAGAGCTTCCACATCTAAACTGCAGCTTACACGTCAACAGACTCATGAAGATTCAAGATTCAAACTCCTTTAATTTCCCCGAACAAATACTTACAAGACATCATACAATGGTTTCACACGAACAACGGGCTTCTGGGTAAAAGTACATTTTGTTTAGAAACCTTTTTGTGAAACGTCAAAACAATAATTAATCCTCGAATCGTAGCTGACGATGCAGTTACGTTAGAACATCCTTTAGGATACCAGGCTGGATGAAGACGTACGTTCTGTCAGAATTAAAACTTGTAGCGTAAAGTTTTCCCTGAAATGTAAATGATGGCAAAACACTCTGACCTTAATAAGTGAGGTGACCTTAGTGTGCAGTTGTATTTCTGTGGAGGAATATAATGAGGATGATAAAGGTGCCGTTTAGCCGCTCTCCACAGCTTACTGCTTCGCCACGAGAACAGAGTGGGTGGACTCCTACAGTTAAAGGAAAGAAGCCGCGTCATTTTCTGTCAAAACAGCCTGAACGGGAGTCATCACGGAAGAAGAGAGGAGGCCTCTCAGGATGAGTCAAGTTACAAGGATTCAACTTCACTGTATGTGAAGGTCCTTTCAAATGCATTTTTATTGTATTTTATTTAAGTAATCGCTCTCAGTTTATGTAAAAGTAGGTGTTAAAAACATGATTGATACTCTATTATCAGCTATTCCTCTTATGTTATCTATATCTATATATATATATATATATATATATATATATATATATATATATATATATATACAGTTGAAGATTTAGCTGCTCTATAGAGATCATCATCAGTAAATGATTTATTTATAGTCAAAGCACATAGCTGCTCAAAACTAACAAGGATTTTCAAAAGACTTCAGGAAACATGAGCACTAAGCAACTCTCCAAATGGTTTGGTAAATTATTATTATTTTCCAAGTTACTCAGGCTCTCTCCTCCGGCTCTCCTCCGGCTCTTCTGTAGATCTAAGCCTGAATCTTCCCCTTTTCTAAATGACATTTGCATTTGGTCTAATTTGTGCATCTAATCAAATCCTCTGAGAGGATAAGAAGAAGTGGATGAGGAGGGAGGGGGTGTGTAGGAGGAGGTAATTGTACACAAGCAGTTTATTAAATAAATGTGCAACTGTGTGTGTGTGTGTGTGTGTGTGTGTGTGTATAGAGTTACGTTACTGGATGATAGAGATGTGTGCTATCTATCTGGGTTTGACTAAGCATTTCTATATGTGGAAGAGATTTGTGTCAGCATATGATTGTGTTTGCATTTTGCTTTGCAGAAGATAATGCTGTCAGCTTCAGCAAATGAAGTTGTCAAACGCAGGACTTCTTATTTTGTAAGACTTAGTGGCAAAGAGATATCTCCGGCAGTCTCACTTTCTATTTGTAATTTCATGTTTTTACATTTTATTCTTTGTGCTCAACAGCATCAACAATGTTATGATTTAAGTATTTTAGTCTCTTTTATTTTAGCCTTGTGGTCCGGACCCCATGTCAGACTACATGTGTAGATGGGGGTCCACGTATATATATATTTAGCAAGGTGTCATACTATATAATCCATTTAAAGCTCCCTTCAAATATAGTCAAGTTCACACAGCTGTGGGACTGTTTAACTGCTGATTTTAATTTGTTTTTTTTAATCATCATATCGTGAAGAAGCTCATTGCCAAAGTAGTTTTTCTTTTTTAGCGCAGATATTCTCCCACTACAGTTGAGTTACAGTGGAGTTTGTCTATTATGCATTGATTGAAAGGTCTCCTCTGTGTTTATTGCTCTGTGTTGGAAATTGAAATGCTGATTTGAATTAGTTTTTGTTAAGTTTATCGTATTAGAATTGTAACAATTAAGGTTCATTAAAATTACACCCCCCTTCTCTCTAGTACACCTAGTAGACCCAGGAGTAATTCTAAGTGTTAATAAACTAAGTGTGTGTGTGTGTGTTTTGGGGATAAGGAGTGTGTGGAATTATGAGTGTCTGGTTATTAGTCTGACAGGCCACAGCCGTCGAGCTGATTAACTTTGGGATTAGACTGTTGGATCTCAAATCACTGTTGGATGAACAAATCCAGGTAGGACACACACATGTTTTTGTCTGGTGCTCGGTCCTCTCCTGCTCATCCTTTACTTGCTCCACCTTGGTGACATCATACTCCACCATGGCCTCCACTGCTGCGCCCGTGACTTTACATTTCCACTTAAAACATCACCACAGCACTTCATCAAACTAAACTGTGATAACGACATGATCGTCATCGGTCCCAAAACCCACTCGCAACTTCTGCCTCACCGTCGATGACTCCCCTCTGCCTCCCGCCCCACACATTACACCTACATCCAACAACACGTCAATCAAACCACCAGTTCTGCCTTTTTCTACCTAAAGTATGTAGCTGGTCTCTGCTGCAGAAACTTTGATCCATTCTGAACATCCAAAAACTCTGCTGGTCGTCTGCTCACCCAGACCCAGTATCGCATGTCCTCCAGAAACTCCACTGATCCAACACACAAGCCATCCATAACCAGCCCCCTCCTACCTCCCCGACCCTCTCCACTACACTCCCTCCTGCAGCCTCTGCTCTTATGTAAAGAGTCTTTTAGTCCCTGAAAATGGCTCTATAAATAACATGTATATTATTCTTATTATTCTTATTATTAGTGTATCAATGCAGATTAACATAAGCATGGTAAAGACATGTGTACATCAGCATGTGTACAAGCTCACACTCCTACACTGTGCCCTGGGGGCCTGCTAATTTGAATATGTGTTGCAGTGGAATGATGAGATCTCTCTTAACACAGATTGGTTGTTTTCCATGCCTACCTTCTGCTGTAGTGCTTTATTATTAAACCAGACAAGTAGAAACCACACAAAACCTTATGGCCCGAACAAAAAAGATTAATTAGGTCATGTTCTGATCTGGTATTTCCATGGTTAACATTCGGTTAAGTTCATGCAACTAAAACTACTTGGATGAGTTTAGAAACCATCGTGATCACATCTAAAAGAAACCACCACTGACAGAATACTAAGTCAGACACCCCAACCCTCCCTCGGATGCTTTGCGACACGATGCCAACGTTTCTGTCGTTTATCTGACGAGGACCGTCTCCTTACAAACACACGCAGTTAACCAATATTCTCCAGCACATGCTCACACATGTATTAACAAGTCCTGTCAGAAATAATTTGTAATATGTTTGTGAGCAAATCTGTGAGTTTGTCTCTACTGTGTTCTACAATTCACATCCCTGTTCATATGAGTCAGAGGGCTGAACGTGCTGAAGTACTTTGCTTTGACTTGTTTATGTATGTAGGTCGTTGATGTCATCCAAAATAATTCCTCCACCCCTTCACGGGCTCTCCTCCTCTGATTGGGAGATGGGAGGGATGAGAAGAGTAATCAGAGCTGCATCTCCTCAAGTGATGAAAAGATGAGAACAGGGAGAAGAGTGTTTGTCGTGCTGTGTTTCAGGAGATGATGAAAGATACGAGGAGCAAGAGAATATAATCAAAACATTGTGTAATTAAGTCATCATATGGAAGCAGGGTGTCTGACTTAGTTTGATGGAAACAAAGACAGAAAGTATAAGTATTGTATCTTAATGAAGTGGTTGGATTGACGGAAATTGCCTCGGTTACTAAGAAAAGTAAGTATTGCAGAGCGGAAATGAGACGAAATTGGAAGAGCGTGTAGAGGAGAAGGCAGCACAGAGAGAGAAGAAGCAGAGCGAGGAGCACACGACACAAACACACACACACACACACACACACACACACACACAAACACCGGCAAAGGTCACATAGCCATCCCCGTCACCCGGTACTCAGACAAACTGGCGGTAAAATGCTCTATTTCCCATCCAAATTAAAGTGTCAGTTAATATTAATGTGGAAGTGAAGACTGTCAGACACACAGCGCGGACACACAAACACACGCAAACAGCGTTTACGCTCACGCACAAAGACACACATACAGAATCTAGAATCTCGCCTGGTCAATTACTATCAGCCGACGGAGTCATACACACGGGTCACAATGGGGAGGGGGGGGGGGGGTTGTGTGTGTGTGTGTGTGTGTGTGTGTGTGTGTGTGTGTGTGTGAAGCTCTGATCAGGCACAGTGTCACGTCTCATCCCATCTGTCACATGAAGGTTATTTCTGAATGGAGATGCAATTGCAATTGCAATTGCGGCGCCCTGTATTTTAAAGAGAGGGAAAGTGTGTGTGTGTGTGTGTGTGTGTGAACCTGTTTCTCTGCTGATGTTTGTGGATATTGTGTGTGTGTGGCAGTAGATTGTTTACATGTTCTGTTTGTCTTGCTGTATCTTGTTGGTGTAAATGGGAACGCTGTGGAGGGAGAGAATAATCCTTCTGTATCTCTTTCTTCAACCGACTGGAACATCGCTCTCGCCTCTTGCTGGGGAGCACACACACACACACATACATGCACATACACACACAAACAAACACACTACCCAACCAACCATGAAATCGTAATGTGAGACCTAGTAATACCTCTAGATAGCGGAAACTGCATCCCTGCGTGGTCCTGCCCCTCACAAATAAACACACACACACACACACACACACACACACACACACACACACACACACACACACACACACACACACACACACATATGGAATAAACAGAGAGATATCTGGCTGAGGAATGTTCTACTCAGTAGTGGCTCGCTTGTAGATGTTTGGTTGTTTTTACTGATATCTGCTGCAGACCTTGTTAATTCCTACACTCTGGGAATGCAGGCTGCCTCAACACACAGTTGTATTTGAATGAATAAATGGACATTTGTATTCACAATGCAACGCCTGCATGCACGTATATTCCCAAATCTCCTGCCCAGTTTAATTTTCCATTGTAATCCTCTTAATTGCATGTATTAACATAGTATTTCTGCCAGGTTTATGTAGTTAACTACTAATATTCGGTATTACTTCATTTTGGGATCATTGAGCCTGTTTTTTGAGAGGCAATTTTGGGTTATGCGAGTCATAAACTTTAGTAAAGTGGGCCTGGGTGAATACATTTAGATTTTTTTAATCAGGTATATAAATGATATGCATGTACAGTGACCTTACGTAAGCAAACAACAAGTTTCAAAACAGTTCAGGTTGATTTGCATCCTCCAGTTTAAAACCAGAACTTGACTTATGTGCACTTTATGATATTGGCTTATTCTATAGTAGTGTTTGGTTGAGATCCGATATACCGCGAGTGACAATAAACGTGATATTTAAAAATGAAATAAAACACAAAAGCAAAGTTAAAGATTGCTTGGTAGCATTATGTTTTGCGTGTTGCGATATCGTTATCGTGAATCACCATACAAGTCGATGTTTATTTCACCATTTATTCTTACAGTATACTGCATTGATTCAGCATGTTTCAAAACATCAAATTGCTGTGACCTCTAGTAATCAAACCGATACTCGGCTCTAATGGAAAATGCAGTAACTCAGTGTAATGGAAAAGGCCAATATCTGATGAACACCAGGTACATCATGCTCTGTTTATTTGTGCGTACGTGTGTGAGAGAGATTGGTTGTGCATATGTGTATGCCTTCACATTAATCTATGCATCTCAGCTGTGTGTGTGTGTGTGTGCGTGTGTGTGTGTGTGTTTGTTTGTGTGTTACAGGACCAGGCTCAGTGCCACAGAGAATCACCCTGTCAGTCTCCATGTCTCTTCTTCTTCCCCCGGCGGCGTCACTCCCTCTCCCTCGCTGCACAGATCAAAGAGCTGACACATGCCCTGATGTCCTCTCTCCCCTTCTCTTTTCTATCTCTGCCTCACACGCTCTGTCTTTCTTGCAATCGTAACCCTCTCCCTCTGTCACTCACCCTCTCTTTCTATCCTTACATCCAGCTTTCTCCCCGACTATATCAGTGGGGATTTTGATTCCATTACTGCGGAGGTCAAAGCATTCTATGCAGACAAGGTGAGTCGAACACTGCTTGCGTACACTCATACCTACAAGTGTACACACACAGACACACAAACACACAAACAAAAAGCTATAGGACTTCAGGCAGACATATTTTTATAGTTTGGACTAAATTACTATCTTTACTATCTGGAATGTACAACTTGACTTCTTAACCACCATGTAGGCAACTTTAGTAAGAAGTCGTCCTTTCCAACATGGTTTGAGGATTTGCACTTTAGTCCACACAGGTGAAGACTTCTCTGTTTCATAGTGTGCCCACTACACATCACACACACCTCACACACACCTACACCATGCTGTAGCTGCCAGCAGCTCCTCACAGGACCATAATTGATCCGGACACAAACTAATTTTTAAAAAATCCTGACAAGGATTGTGTGTGTGATTTCGCTAGAATCCAGCTGCTATGCAATGTAATAAATCCCCGTTTGGTGCAAAGAGCCACTGTACAAAGACTTCTCGTGACAATGACTACAAAGATATTTACTTGCAGAGCAGTGTTTGACAGCAGCTGAGTTTACTGAAGCATGATTTTGTTTTCAGTGTCCTGCTGCCTTAAAGTTCACAATTACATGCAAATAATTTCTGGAGGTTCAGTTGAGCTGCACTTTTGTGTCCAGATAATGATGATTAATCTCAATTTAGCGACGCAGATATGCCTCATTCTGAATACAGTACATGTTCTCCCAAAATGACCCTTGCACTGTCACTGCATTCAGCAAAGTAAACCCTCAGCAACTCAACATGGCATGAACTATCAGCTCAGCTTGAGCTTTAGAAACATCATGCTTTCTGAGTGCGTGTGGTGTCGCAGGGTTACAGTGCTGCCATCACGCTGCCTAAGTGGATAAGTGACTATCCAAAGTTGACTGGGGTTTAATGGCTCATGTGCTCGAGACTCTCCAGGAGTTCCACCTGCAGTGACAAGAACATGCAGACTGAATCATCAAAGTGGGTCCAAGTGTGCAGTCTATCACGGCTTCAACCTTTAGTGCACTCAAGATGCATTTAGGCCCAGTCATCAAAAACTGCCTCTGCAGGTGCATACAGGTGGTCAGAGTTACATTTTACTGGTATTATACACTTCCTTTTTTACTTTAAACAAATAATATATATCCAACAACTATATGATCAATTTCCTGTTAACATTAACAAACAGTTCAAGCTGTGTTGCTCTGAGTCGAGCCTCTCTGCTAATAGACTAAAAATCATTTGGGTGTTATAACCTCACATCAATTATTTGAACATAAAACAGGTAATAGTGGAGCTTGTTGGGAGCGTTAACACAGCAGGAGGCACTGCTTCTCCTTTAACCACAGGTACAGATGCAATTATTGGATGTTAGATGTACAGTACTATACTGTATATATATATGTATGTATGTATGTATGTATGTTCTGTAGTATTGTATGTAGTATATATTATATAGTATATATATCTATATATATATATATATATATATATATATATCTATATTATATATTATATTCTCTGTGTCTATCTCTATTGTGTTCTATATGTGTTAGTATATATCTATCTATATATATCTTATATATATCATCTCTCTCTATCCTCTGTGTGTGTCTACTAGTGTGTCTCTCTTAACTCCCTCTCTCTTCTATATCCTCTTCTCATCTCTCTTTTTCTCTCTCATCCGGTCTGTCTCTCCCTTCTGCTCTCTCTCTCTCTGTGTCCTCTCTCTCTTCTGTGTCCTCTCTCTCTCTCCTCTATCTCTCTCTCTGTGTGTCTCTCTCTCTCTGTTCCTCTCTCTCTCCTCTGTCTCTCTCTCCTCTCTCTCTCTCTCTCTCTTCTCTTCTGTGTCTCTCTCTTCTCTGTCTCTCTCTGGATCTCTCTCTCTCTCTCTAAGTGTCTCTCCTCTCCTCTCTCGCCTCTCTCTCTGTCTCCTCCTCTCTCTCTCTCTCTCTCCTGTCTCTACTCTCTCTCTCTCTTTCTCTCTCTCTCCCTGTCTCTCTCTCTTTCTCTCTTTCTTCTCTCTCTGTCTCTCTCTCTTCCTGTTCTCTCTCTCTCTCTCTTCTCTCCTCTTCTCTCTCTCTCTCTCTCATCTCTCTACTCCTCTCTCTCTCTACTCTCCTCTCTCTCTCTCTCTCTTTACCTTCTTCTCTCTCTCTTTCTACTCTCTCTCATCTCCTCGCTATTCCTCTCTATATTTATATTATATATATATATATATATATATATATATATATATATATAATATATATATACTATATATATATTACATTATTTATATATAAATTATATATATATATTTATATATATCTATATTATATATATATTATATAATTTATATATATTATATAATGTAAATATATATAATATATACAGTATATCTCAAAGTGAGTACACCCTTTAGATTTTTGCAAATATTCTGTTATATCCTTTCAGGGGATAACATTATCCTACTGAAACTTTGATATAACTTAAAGTAGTCAGTGTGCTGCTTGAATAACAGTATAGATTTATTGTCCTTTGAAAATTACTCAGTACACAGCTGTTAATGTCTAAACAGCTGGCAACAAAAGTGAGTACACCCCATAGTGAACATGTCTAAATTGTGCCCAAAGTGTCAATATTTTGTGTGACCACCATTGTTATCTAGCACTGCTTTAACCCTCCTGGGCATGGAATTCACCAGAGCTGCACAGGTTGCTTCTGGAATCTTCTTCCACTCCTCCACGACGACATCACGGAGCGCACGGATGTTGGACACCTTGCACTCCTCCACCTTCCTCTTGAGGATGCCCCACATGTGCTCAATTGGGTTTAGGTCTGGAGACATACTTGGCCAGTCCATCACCTTAACCTTCAGCTTCTTCAGCAAGGCCGTTGTCATCTTGGAGGTGTGTTTAGGGTCATTATCATGTTGGAAAACTGCCCTACGGCCCAGTTTCCGAAGAGAGGGGATCATGCTCTGCTGCAGGATGTCACAGTATATATTGGAATTCATGTGTCCCTCAATGAAATGCAGCTCCCCAGTGCCGGCAGCACTCATGCAGCCCCAGACCATGATGCTGCCACCACCATGCTTGACTGTAGGCAAAACACATTTGTCTTGGTACTCCTCACCAGGGTGCCGCCACACACGCCGGACACCATCTGACCCAAACAGGTTTATTTTGGTCTCATCAGACCACAGGACATGGTTCCAGTAACTCATGTTCTTGGATTCATTGTCTTCAGCAAACTGTTTGCGGGCTTTCTTATGCATCGGTTTCAGAAGGGGCTTCTGTCTGGGGCGACGGCCATACAAACCGATTTGATGCAGTGTGCGGCGTATGGTCTGGGCACTGACAGGCTGACATCCCACTTCTGCAACCTCTGCAGCAATGCTGGAAGCACTCGCACGTCTATTTTTGGAAACCAACCTCTGGATATGACGCTGAGCACGTGGACTCAACTTCTTTGGTCGACCCTGGCGAGGCCTGTTCCGAGTGGAACCTGTCCTGGAAAACCGCTGTATGATCTTAGCCACTGTGCTGCAACTCATTTTCATGGTGTTGGCAATCTTCTTATAGCCAAGGCCATCTTTGTGAAGCGCAATAATCCTTTTTTTCAGCCGCTCAGAGAGTTCCTTGCCATGAGGTGCCATGTTGTCCAGCATTCAGAGAGAATTGTGCCCAAAACACCAAATTTAACAGCCCTGCTTATCATTTACACCTGAATCCTTGTAACACTAACGAGTCACATGACACCAGGGCGGGAAAACAACATCATTGGGCACAATTAGGACATGTTCACTATGGGGTGTACTCACTTTTGTTGCCAGCTGTTTAGACATTAACAGCTGTGTACTGAGTAATTTTCAAAGGACAATAAATCTATACTGTTATTCAAGCAGCACACTGACTACTTTAAGTTATATCAAAGTTTCAGTAGGATAATGTTATCCCCTGAAAGGATATAACAGAATATTTGCAAAAATCTAAAGGGTGTACTCACTTTTGAGATATACTGTATGTATATATATATTGTATATATATTATATAATATATAAATTATATATATAATATATACATTATATATATATATATATATATATATATATATATATAATATATAAATACATTATATATTATATATATAATATTTATATATATTATATATATATAATATAGAAAGAACGAGATCACGGGCACAAGCGGCCGAAATGTGTTTTCTCAGGCGGGTGGCTGGCGTCTCCCTTAGAGATAGGGTGAGAAGCTCAGCCATCCGTGAGAGACGTGGAGTAGAGCCGCTGCTCCTTTATGTTGAAAGGAGCCAGTTGAGGTGGTTCGGGCATCTAGTAAGGATGCCACCTGGGCGCCTCCCTAGGGAGGTGTTCCAGGCACGTCTAGCTGGGAGGAGACCCCGGGGAAGACCCAGGACTCGGTGGAGAGATTATATCTCCTCACTGGCCTGGGAACGCCTCGGGATCCCCCAGTCAGAGGATTGGGGTTCCTTACTGGAGCTGCTGCCCCTGCGACCCGACCCCGGATAAGCGGTAGTCGATGGATGGAATATATATATATATATATATATATATATATATATATATATATATATATATATATATATATATATATATATATATATATATATATATATATATATATATATATATATATATATATATATTATTTACATTATTACATGCACAAATCCAATACTTTGTAAAATAATAAAGTAATAACAAAAACAATACTTTATACTAAATGTCTTTTGGTGCCTGCAGATTGCTGTCAGGTATAAAGACTATACAGGACTGTCTCAGAAAATTAGAATATTGCGATAAAGTTCTTTATTTTCTGTAATGCAATTTAAAAAAACAAAAATGTCATACATTCTGGATTCATTACAAATCAACTGAAATATTGCAAGCCTTTTATTATTTTAATATTGCTGATTATGGCATACAGCTTAAGAAAACTCAAATACCCTATCTCTAAATATTAGAATATCATGAAAAAGTATACTAGTAGGGTGTTCAACGAATCACTTGAATCGTCTAATTAACTCGAAACACCTGCAAGGGTTTCCTGAGCCTTGAAAAACACTCAGCTTGGTTCAGTAAACTAAATCATAAGTATGGGGAAGACTGCTGATCTGACTGCTGTCCAGAGGACCATCATTGACACCCTCCATCAGGAGGGTAAGACACAAAAAGAAATGTCTCAAAGAGCAAGCACAGAGTGCAGTTTCAAAGCACATCCACAAAAAGTCTGTTGGAAGGGGGAAATGTGGCAGGAAACGCTGCACAACCAAGAGAGATGACCGCAGCCTTAACAGCATTGTGAAGAAGAGTCGCTTCCAGAATTTGGGGGAGCTTCAAAGACAGTGGACTGAAGCTGGAGTCCAGGTATCAAAAGCCACTGTTCACAGACGTGTCCGGGAAATGGGCTACAATAGCCGTATTCCCATGGTCAAGCCACTTCTGAACTCAAGACAACGGAAGAAGCGTCTGACTTGGGCTATGGAAAAGAAGCACTGGACAGTTGCAGAGTGGTCCAAAGTCCTCTTTTCAGACGAAAGCAAGTTTTGTATTTCATTTGGAAGTCAAGGCGCCAGAGTCTGGAGAAAGGCTGGAGAGGAGCAAAATCCAAGTTGCTTGAAATCCAGTGTGAGTTCCCACAGTCAGCGATGGTTTGGGGAGCCATGTCAGCTGCTGGTGTTGGTCCACTGTGTTTCATCAAGCCCAGAGTAAATGCAGCTGTGTACCAAGAGATTTTAGAGCACTACATGCTTCCGTCTGCTGAAAAGCTCTATGGAGATGAGGAATTCATTTTCCAGCATGATCTGGCACCTGCCCACAGTGCCAAAACCACCAGTAACTGGTGTACTGACCATGGCATTACTGTCCTGGATTGGCCTGCCAATTCCCCTGACCTGAACCCCATAGAGAATATGTGGGGTATTGTGAAGAAGAAGCTGAAAGACACCAGACCCAACAATGCTAATGAGCTAAAGGCCGCTATTGAAGCATCCTGGGCATCCATAACACCTCAGCAATGCCACAGGCTGATTGCCTCCATGCCACGCCGCATTGATGCAGTAATCCGTGCAAAAGGATTCCCAACCAAGTACTGAGTGCATTAATGGACATTTTCAAATGTTTGATTTTGTTTTGCTGTTATAAATCTTTTTTTTTACTTGGTCTGAGGAACTATTCTAATTTTTTGAGATAGGATTTTTGAGTTTTCTTAAGCTGTAAGCCATAATCAGCAATATTAAAATAATAAAAGGCTTGCAATATTTCAGTTGATTTGTAATGAATCCAGAATGCATGACATTTTTGTTTTTTTAATTGCATTACAGAAAATAAAGAACTTTATCACAATATTCTAATTTTCTGAGACAGTCCTGTAATCCTAGTGGGGGTATAAATTAGGGAAGTGATGGACAAGAGTCGTGTGTGTACACTTAAAATACGTTTTAACATAAGATGTAAATGTATTTTACCTAAATAATACATTTTAAGAAGCAAAATACCAAATCAGAACATGTGAGGAGACATGAACATCAATTCACTTCACCCACAAGAGGAAAGAAAACGTTGTGCCTGTGTGATCAGCCCCGCTCTGATACACTTCACCATGCACACACACAATCACACACACACACACATACAAACACAGAGATATGGGTGGCCTTCAGCTGTGACACCCTCTTTTTCACTCTCACCCTTTCCCCCTCTCTCTGTAGCTATCTGTAATATAAGTCCTTTTTCACAAATGTTGTACAGGTTGTCTAAAAAAAGGAGCGATACCTATTTCCGTGAGAGAGAACAGACTTTTATGGTAATGCTTAAGGAGCAGAACAATGGGAAAGTTTGAGGCAGTCCTTCAGAGATTTGTCGGAAACGGTGAATAATTCTGCATAAATGGAAGAGAGAGAAAAGGAAAGCATCGGCAAGGGAGGGGAGAGGAGGGGAGGCAGGGATGGAGGGATGAGGGGAGGGGATGTGTGTTGTGTGTGTGTGTGTGTGTGCAATAGCAAAGTTGGTGGGTTTCAGGAGAAAAGTGACAGTGTATGAAGAGAGCAGGAGACGGGGAGAGAAAGGCAGAGCATAGTTGTTTACCTGGATGCTGTAGTTTAGGGCCAGTGACTGGAACCTCTACATTATTCAGCAACACAGCACACAGGCCAGCCAGACAAGACTAACACACTGATTTATACCTCTCTCCATCCCCTTTCCCTTATCTCTGCCTGGCTTTTTTTGTTTTTCTATCTACGTATATGTACATCCATCTGATTTGTGTTGAGTCGTCTGCATGTTTTTCTATTTGTCTTTGTAGGGGTGCACACTGATGGAAACAGCTGACCAGGATTTAACAGACTTCAGCAAGTGTCTTGCAATCATGGTGGAGGAAATCAAGAGACACGAGTTACAGGTAAACACACACACACACACACAAACACACACACACACACACACACACACACACTCTCAGGTGATTTAGATTCTCGTCTGACATTTTTATTGTCAAAGGGAAAGTTTGAAACGTTGGTAAATGCATTAATTCGCTTTCCTAACCGAGAGTTCGATGAGATAAATAATATCTAGGAGGCTCCAAGCAGGAAACGGTTAACTTATATATAGGTATATAAATTGAGATTGATATTACCAAGATAGATAGAAAGAAAGATGAACAAGAGAAAGCAGATAGTAAAACTCAAGCATAAAGAGCTCGTCTAGCAGCTCGCCTGGCTCTGTTCAAAGGGAATAGAAAACACCTCTAAAGCTCATGAATTAACACATTATATGTTGTTGCTTCCTCACAACCTCACAAAACTTGAAGTTGTGGTTTTAGAAGGTGTAATGTGTCGTACTCTTTCTCGTCCGTGAGCAGTGACGGTCGTTGGGATATCGGTATCAAAACATGATTTTATAAGAGTTTTATTTCCTTCATTCAGCACCAGCAGTAGCACTGGGTAAGATGAATAATTAAAGCACTTCTCTCCCTCAGCCTCTGAGAGTCGAGTGCCTTCGAGCAAGGCATTCAGTCCTCAGGACGGAGCTGCTCAGAGGTCAAGAGTGTTGGACTGCGGGCACATCGGAGGTGTGGTGTGTGTGTGTGTGTGTGTGTGTGTGTGTGTGTGTGTGTGTGGGCGTATGAATATGAAACAGCATGCTTCTGGAAAAGAACATGTAAGCTCACTCAACATTCCCTGAAGAAGCAAGTGTTGAAAGACATTGGAATAACATTAGCCACATTTACACCTACACAGAACAAATGCAACGGGTAATTGTAGTTTCCTCAGATTTAAAATGAAATACTTTACTTTTGTTGTGATCTTCTCCAAGTGTAAAGCATTTCCTAACAAAATAATATCCAAAACTCCGAAATGAGCTGCCAGCCTGAGTGAAGCCCCGTGCCCAGCCAGCTGCTTCAGAGCCACACACACAGATCTGATCCAGAGATTGACTCAATTTCCATTCCAACTCTCAAAATGTCAGCTGAGTTGCACAGAATGTATCACATGAGGGAGAAAATGTAATATAACAAACAGTATATCTCGACAAACATGATTAATATCACGGGAATAGTATTTTCTATCTATCTGTGTGTATCTTTTTCCCCATCATTAGAGTTTTTAAGTGTTGCTCCAATCACTTCACCTCTCTCAGCTGATGAAAGAGCATGTAGAAGACTCCTGCAGACACAGGACATGCATTTCATCTCATACAGTATGCATACACATTTTGTTTTTAGGTGTCAGGATATACTTTTGTCCTTCCTTTGCATGTTTTATTTCTCGGCCTGGCTAATATTTACTCTCTTTGAACTGACGGCGAGTGTTTGTCCTTCTGCCGGCGAGAGATACGAGCCTGGCAATCAGCTTTCGAGGTTCTATAAGAGTTTACTTTTTTGTTTGTTCACCAGGATTAATTTTTTTTTAGCAACCATGACTCTTATTTAAACTTTTGTTCCCCTCAACACTTTGTGAATATGTAAAAGCAGAAGTTTTCTAATGAGCCTTGTCATTTCTCTTTCGCTCACCTTCACTTAGCCTCTTTAAATGAATTCAACACATTGATGAAATAATAACAGGGTGATTTGCAGATTAGCGAGCATTGTGCTGCTGTTTGGGCTGTTTAACATTCAACATATTAGCCCCTGAATGTTTTTCTCCACACAGCTTAGCTCTCAATTTAGAGAATGTATCTGGTATCGTGCTGGGTGAAATCCCAGAGAATGGTATAGTATGGTAGAGGATTATGGTGGGTGGATGAGTATGTGTTTGTTTGCCTGTACGTATATATTTATACATGTGTGTGTGAGTATTCGGTACCTGTTTACATCTCTTTGTACTTGTTGAAGTGTGTGCGTGCATGTGTATGTATCCCGACGTCAGGTGTGTGTGTGTGTGTTTAAATCTCTTTGTACTTGTTGAAGTGTGTGCGTGCATGTGTATGTATCCCGACGTCAGGTGTGTGTGTGTGTGTGTGTGTGTGCTTTTCTGTTTGTCTTCTCACAGCTCTGTCCTAGTTAGCTTCTCTCCCCTTGCTTCCTCCGTCTGTTTATCATCCCCAATAAATGGATATGACTTTTTGTGTTGATTTCCGAGCCCGCGTCGCTCGCTCTGGCTCCCCCAGCCAATCAGGAGAGAGTACGGCCGGATCCGTTGAGTCAGCTTGTTAGATTCTCTTCATTCAGTCATGACTCTCCTTGCCCTGCTTGTTTTTTGTTTTTGTTTGAAGTAAGCAAACATGAAATAGGAACACATACAAATCCAAACTGTTATATGGAGTTTGATATGCGTAGCGGACACAACAGAAGTGTGATGGGAAGCGGAAGATTGAGCAAGCTAGTGTGTCAGATGCTCAACACAATACACCATTCTTTCGATAGTCATTGCTTCTTGTTCTCTTTCGGCTTTGTTTGTTTTCTTTGAGGTTTCCTGGCTTTGGCGACTCACCGTGAATGTTGAACTGACTGATACTCTTCACTAATACTGTTAACTGCTGTTTAAATCTCTCATTCATCCCATATCAAAGGTAGGAAGATCCTCAGATGAATTTGGGTGATGGTTTGATGCATGGACCAAACATTTTGTAGATAAGAGAGCAAAACCAATTAAAGTATAATAAAACTAACGTATCGTCTTAGTTGTCAAATCCTGATGAAGCTTATTCCTCTGTCCTGTGACATGTAGCATGTCCCTGCTACATATATAGAACCATATATTTATAACCTGTTTTTAAAGATTGACTTCCTTTGTAGGAATGAATGAGTTTGGGTCCGAGACTCACAGACCATAAAGAAGTCAGAAGGTTTCGAGAGACAAACTGATGCTTTGTTGGTTTTGGTGTTCGGATGTGGTGACACTGACACAATAAACTAAATGATGTGAGTTTCAGATTACTTTACTTTAGTTAATGATTTTGTAATTTTTTCACATGAAAGTTTTTGACTCTCTCTCTCTCTCGCTCTTTCTTGCTCCCTCCCTCGCTCTCCCTCTCTCTCTCTCTCTCTGGCTCTCTCTCTCTTGCTCTTTCTTGCTCTCTCGCTCTTTCTTGCTCCCTCTCTCTGTCTCTCTTTCTTGCTCTCTCTCTCACTCTCTGTCTCTCTCTCGCTCTTTCTTGCTCCCTCTCTCTGTCTCTCTCTCTCTCTCTTTTTTGCTCTCTCTCGCTCTTTTTTGCTCTCTCTCGCTCTTTTTGCTCTCTCTCTAGCTCTCGCTCTCTCCTCTCTCTCTCTCTCTCTCTCTCTCTCTCTCTCTCTCTCTCTCTCTCTCTCTCTCTCGCTCTCTCTTATCTCACAGAGGGGAGTTTGTTTACCAAGTGTTGTTGTTTACAGTTTAGGGGATGCCTCTGCATGTGGGGGCGTCAGCCAGATGTTGAAATAACCTCAATCTCTCAGCTCTCAGCACTTGGTTTAGTTTTAACCTCATCACTTGAAGCAGGAAGTTAGTAACGATGCACCCGGTGGGGGAAAGAGTCCGTCCCCACGCTCCAAGTTTGATCTGAGCTCTTTCACCTTTTGAAATATATTGAATGCATTGAGGTAATGGCAGGTTGTTAAAGGAGTAAATGGGAGATGAAAATGCATTTCAGAGTGGCTAAGTGATACTGTTGTTTCATGTGCTGTAATTTATCAAATAAATTGCATGCGCATACACTTACACACAGAAAATATGATCCGGCTGATTAGTAGCTCCAGTGGTGGTAAGACTAGTACATGCTCATAGAAGTAAACATGTTTATTGGCTGCTAATGTGTGTGTTTAGCTGCAGCCCAGCATTACCTCTAATATCCTGTTGTATATTTATTTATTTGCAGTATTTGGTTGAAGTGAAAACATTAAAGTGAAGTGTGTGATTGATTCATTTTGCGTGCTGGTGTGACTGTCAGTCTTCAGCCTGTGACAGCGCCTCTGCCCTCCAGACTCTGTTGGGTTTTAAGGCTGTCAGCAGTGGTGCTTGACTGCTCGGGGACTTTGTATAAGGATTTAACTGCTGAGAGCTGTAAATATTGTATCTAAGAAAACTGCTGGCTCAAAGCTAAGAAGAACCTTATTTTAGCTCTGGTGACAGGAAATGGCATTAGTTTAAGAAATCCACTTAGCTGACTTGCTTTACTGTTAACATGTTCACCTCTCAATTCAAGAATCTGGTGTTCACCCTCATTGTAATGTCCCAAATTCATTCTATAATCCGCCACTGATTGTTTATTTGTTCTCCATCTCTGTGTCCTTGCTGTTTTTTTTTTTATAACGGGTACTTGTCCCAACGGCATTAGTTGTTGTGCTTGTGTTTTATTTTAAAGGCTGGCACTATTCAATATTGTTGTTATAGTCAACAAATCCCATAAAAAGATCAAAACCAGTAATGCATTAGTGCGTGTCTCATTACTTCCCGAGTTCCTCAGCCGGGCTGTGATACTCAAGTTCATCAGATCTTACTCAAGATGTAACAGATAATCTGAAATATAAATGATGCTTACTGTATATTCATGGTCTGGTAATAAAGGAACAAGCTTATTGTAGTTTATAGATAATAAAGGACTTCTATGTGGCACAGAAGAATAATCTACATCAGATGTGGACTTCACAAACACTTATTAATGAGATTAATTTAACATTGTTTTTGGTGTTTTTGTGGGATTTGTTGACATTAAGAAAAATATAGAATATCACCGGATTAATACTTTAACTTCACCGATGATCTGGTGTTTTTGTTCCATCTGTGTGGTTGTGTGTCTGTTAGTTAGCAGGATAGGATTAGCCTTTGGTGGATAGTGCTCCTGTTTATAAAGCTCTTAAGCTGCTTTATTCACTCGTATCTGCAAAACACGAATACCCTCACCACTGTGACACCGATCCTCACCGAATGTGACACAAAAAATATTTAGATGTGCCTGAAAAATATGTCCTATAATAACATGCCAAATTATTTTTGCAATAAATTGTGTTGTATTTCACATATGGATGCATTTGAACATTTTTGGGCTTTTTTTGCAGCTGTGAAACAAACAATAGCTTTGTGTCTGACAAGTAGGGATATCAAACTGGCATTTTGTGTCTTATTAAAATGTGTTTGTCTTTCCAGGTGGATGCCATAGTGACACTGGGCGGTCTGGCTGGCAGATTTGACCAGATCATGGCGTCTGTTGAGACCCTCCACCATGCTCTGTCCATGACACGACTCCCCCTGTTGATTATACAGGGGACCAGCCTGGCATGCCTGCTCAGACCCGTGAGTATAGTACACACACACACACACACATTACCCAGAATTCACATGTACGTGTGGACAAAACTCTGTCCCGTCGATTGTTTACATTTCATTTTCTCTACTTATTTTCTCCACCGGTGTTCAAGTGACACGTGAAGTTATAACACTTAAACACCGCTCGCTTCATCTATCCTTCAATTTTCTGTTCTCTCTCAAAACGTGCTCTGCTTCCACCTTGATTGGAGTGTAGAACACTTTGTTTCTTTGTTAAGTAATCACTTCAAGAACACACACACGCACACACACACACACACACACACACACACACACACACACACACACACACACACACACACACACTCTTATGGTGCCCCAATTTGCTGTTGAGAGAGAGAGAGAGAGAGTTTCTTTTGATGCTTCCAAATTGTTTTTCCTCAATGCCAGCCACTTTCTCATGCTCCTCAGTTGATTGAGTTTACAAGTGGGCCGAGCAGAAGCCATTTGGGGGACACACTTTTTTTTGTTGCCTGTGTTGTTTATTTCTAGCATCTTCAGGACAAATAACCAACTGTCACACTTCCTGATGACACCTTGTAGTACGTTAAGTAAACCTTCCTCTCATGCACTCCCTTCTACTCCTTGTCATTATTCCAAAGGCGCGTTGTCATTTGCTGCTTCATACCTCGACACCTCCAATTAATCTTACTTCAGTGAGGGTAAATTAAGCTCGTTTGTCAACGCAGCTCCAATTCGCCAGCGACTGATGAACGCAGACCCCTGTACATGAAGGTGAACGCAACCTTCGAAAGACCCGGTGCTATTTGTTCAAGTTACATCTGTAATTGAAGTGTTTACAACTTTTGCCAAATATCCTCACCACCCGTATTTCATGCAATCACGGCTTCGTTACGTGCTTAGCTTCGGGATTTGGAGGTACAATCGATGCATACGCAGTTGTTCGTGTTCTGTACACAATCTAACACAAACACACACACACACAACAAATTAAGACCAGAGGTAAATTACTATGTCCATTCTGCAAATTTGACAAATGGGGGGAATGTCACCTGGAGATATTGCTTATATGGCCCTAAAGCTACTTTTAAACATGCACATTTGCAAACATTTGTGCGACATACTTCTTCATTCCAGAGTAAATCAGTGCATGTTTAAGTCACAGACATGATCTGATTTAATCAGGGTTGTGTCTGTTTGTTTTAACTTTTTGTTTCTTAGAGGTGTCAAAGTGTTATTATGCTATCTTTTTGAAATATGCAGAAATCTTTTTTTTTTTTTATAGCTGGCTCAGGGCATTGCATAATTTGCATGTCTTTTATTAAATTATGGGTAGGGATACTGCAAGGGCTGCAGGCTTGTTTATTCTAAGTCCCTACACGACAAGAAGATGTTTTAATCAGTCTAGGTCTCAAGGTGACGCTAAATTTACTCAATTTGAATCTAAAAAAAAAGAAAAATGTTGCAGTGAGTTCATCTGTTGTGTAGGTTTTTCTCTTGGTTGTTTAGTTTGCCCTATTGAGTCTCTGTCGCGAGGGCCAAGCAGAGACACATTCACTCAAGTTAGTACCCCGCCCCAGGAGACACCTGCTCTCTGTGTTGTGGGACAGCGCTGTGTGAACCCAATCTGAGCTATGAATCATTCTATAAGCACAAATGTACCTGATGCCCTTTTGAGGAGTGGAACTTGTCAGAGCAGGAGCTGATTTAAATGATGAAGTGTGATACCAGAGATGTGTTGAGTCATCCCGGGTTAGCAACGATGTGGCATTCACATGCAAAATAAATATAAACACGAGCAAGAACTGACCCAGGGTGTTGTTCTGGACTGGAACCAACAAAGAGAAACGCCTCAACTTCAATAATATCACAACATAGTTTGACGAGTAAGTGTCAAAGAACATCATCCACTTAGAAACTCAAAGTAAAAAAGACTTTTAGGTAATGATTTTAATTTACAAATTATTACTTATCGATGTGACACTTTAGGAAAACTCACGGCAACACTTGTATGGATATGTTTAATTAGGCTATTAAATATATTATATATTGCTCATTAAAATAGATAAGATGATGAACATGTTAAATGTAACAGCTGTTTTAAGATGAGTCACTGAGTGCATGTTAGCATGCAGACGTTAGCATTCGGCTCAAAGCAGCTGTGCTAAAGTACAACTTCCACACTAACACTCTTAGTGTTGTTTTATGTTTCTTATTCCTAATTCTCTGGTATTACTACGCACATAAGCCTGTCTGCATACCACACCACTTATGCAGGCATGCCTTTGTCTTTTTGTTTTTATTTAAATTTACAAAGATATTATACAGAAATCATTTAAATTAAAACAAAGTGTTGTTGTCTCGACATAAAGGAAATATGATTAATTTAAAACAAAAAACATTTAACAATATATGCTGTAAAAAACACAAATCAAAAATTTGATTTGTCCAAATTTTCACCAGGAAAGTTTTAAAACTTAAAAACAGAGTTCCTTCATCCCCCGTAGCAGTTAGCAGCTAGCAGTTAGCAGCTAGCAGTTAGCAGCTAGCAGTTAGCAGCTAGCAGTTAGCAGCTAGCAGTTAGCTCTACCCCCAGAGCAAAGGTGAAATTCTTCTCCTGAGATGAGCCTCTCCTGCATATGTGTGTGTGTGTGTGTGCTCATGTGCAGGTTCACATGCATTTGTTTTCCCTTCTCTCTGTTCCTAACACACTCTCACTCTGACACACTTACACAAAGAGACTGTGTTTATGTATAGAAAATAACCTCGGGGATGTTTCCTAAACACCAAACGCTTCAATGCTTAAAATGTTCCCATTATTCCTTCCCTCTGGCTCCACGGCTCTATGAAGCCGAGCAAAGGGAACTCTGCTTTAAACATGCCACACTTTCAAGATTTCAAACTCTTAATTGTGTGCGCCTGGCTTTGTTGTCTTTGTTTGTGTCTGTATGATCCTTTTTAGATGACAGATCTAAGTTCTAGCTGTCAACACTTTGTGTTTGTGTGTGTTTGTGTGTATGGTAGTTTGAGCATACATGGCACTTGTAGCCTGCAGATATTCAAGGCAAATGCAATGTTTCCTCACCTGATGTGTAGGTGCTGTGCTGTGATGAGGTTGAGGTTTTTGTATCTGAATGAACTGTTTTGACCTTTTTACATTTCAGCTTCAGGCGTTCAGATCATTATTCAGCCCGAGTCGTGTGACACTACCTTGCATCTACACTGTGTGTTGCTTTCTGTACTCTCTAGTCTCTCAAAGGGGCATTGTGACGTTTTGAAATGTTGTTCATATTTATTTTTCTTTGTAGAGCGTGGTATAAAAAGACTTCACTGTACCTCAAACACATTTCATCACCTGTCCCTGGAAAAGACTTCTTATCTAAGTCAAGCATCCTCCCTCATCATTTCCAGATACTGTTTATTATAATATAATACAATTCCCTATAGTACACGCTGCCCATTGACTTCAATTGAAGTATTCAGAGCTGTACAAGCACTAACTGCTTTTCGAGTGAACAGTTATGCTATGTGTTAGTACAAAAGTATTTTGAATCCCTGCAACACTCAGTAGAATGGACTATAATTCAAAATGGCACGGTATCCTAAAGTGTGAGCAGGAGCTGGAAATGGGTTGCAGCTCTGACAAGAGCAATCATTTATTTTAATGAGTCTCGGTCCCTGGGCGGATAAGCTCGGTTTCTCATTTGGGACTGGAAAAGTTTAAGAAGTCTTGCTCCACATTTTGTTTTGTTTTGTTTTTTAATTTTCTTCTATCTCATTGTTTCCACCTGTCATCCACTTTGGCACACACACACACAGACGCAGACTCATTCATTTTCACATTCCTGCTGTGTGTCGGCAGGGCAGCCACAGACTGGAGGTGAACACAGGCCTGGAGGGTCACTGGTGCAGCCTTATTCCAGTAGGTGGACCCTGCCAAACAACCACCACTGGACTGAAGTGGAACCTGGGTGAGTCTTTTGTTTTTATTTATTTAGCTTTTAGCATTTGAATGTTGGTCGACAGCCAATAGTTTGTCTCAAACGTTGTTCATTTAATAACTACATATACAAATTAACAGTGACATTCATTTATTTTCTAACAACTATCCTGCAAATGTCCAGAAAAAGTGTGATGAGGAGAACATGGGCCTCATGCAAGAATGTGTTTGCATTCTCACTTTCTTTCTGTGAGCTCATACACGTCTTCAAAGTCTGATTAACTCGACTCTCTTCACCGGAAAAACTTGTTGTAAATTGGTTGTTTCAGCCTCATGAATTCCACCAGTTCATGAGGAGCTTTATGTTTGTGAGATAATCAATGACCCTAAAATTGCCGAACAGTATCGGTCACATGTTCCGCTCTTTGTGAGAAGTCTCGTTCACATTCATGTTTCCAAAGAGTAAAAAGAAGAACATTTCCTCTACATAAAATCAGAAACACCTCTCAGTTAAGTTTGGTATACACTCTGGTTGACTTAATATAAACTTTGCATTAAGTTAGTTTTAGTTATTGATTTATGCATCATATTTGTAATTCATTCAGATGAATGTTTTATGGCTCTTAAGTCAAAGTGTAATTTCCTCTGTGAAGAGAGGCAGACTATAAATACATGACCCGTACTGCATGGCTGGAGAAAACTGTGAGTACAAGAAAACTAGTAAATGCCATAAATTCTCTTAAATCATTTATACGTGCCACTTACGGACAATCTGTTCGTAGGAGAGGTTCTTCCATTACGCACATGATCTTTTTCTCGCTTATGTTGTTGGTGAAACTCTCCAGAAAAAAACAAAATACATGTAGATCGATGGCAGAATGTCGCCTCTAGATGAAATGTATAAGGGTCACATAACCTTCAACTGCTAATACTGCAAACATGCATTTGCGTTCACAGTGGAAACAACTACAACATTTTAATAAGTAACATCCAGTAAAATATAGTTGCTTTTCTGTCCAATGAAGCTGCAGTTTTCTGTATGAAGACACGTGTCACGATGAGCCTTTTGTGTTCTTAAACATTGTGTGGAAATTGAATCAGACACCCGTCTTCGAACCGCTGTGGTCTTACCCCACTCTGAGCCTTATGGCCAGCTGTGTTCTTAATGAGTTGGCACAGAGCAAACCTGGCCCTTCTGTCAGAGGGGTTGCATAATATGTCTGCTTCTTGGTGGGTGTCCACTCTGCGTCTGAGTGTGCATGTGTTTATGCTGTTTTTCTGGGAGTCTATGCACATGAGAGAGCACGCTCGTGTGTCCGTGCTTGTTTGAACATATCTATGTGTGTGTTTGTGTGTGTGTGTGTGTGTGTGTGTGTGTGTGTGTGTGTGTGTGTGTGCGCAGCTCCAGCCCTGTTTATTACCTTGTTTGTTTTGTGTGTTTTTGATCAGCTACTGTGTGTTGTATATTTACTCTGCACACCTGTGACATGGCCTTCTGAATAGTAATGAGAGGGACTTTATACATGAGTCCTATGCAGATTAGCCAGTGATAACAAGATGCATAATTAATCATATGCATATTTAGAAGGCTGAAAGTAATGATTTCCCATTGGGGTTGGGAGGAAGGACAAGCATATGAAACAAAATTTAGGAATGTTACTCTTTTCCTCATAGATTTGTCTGCTGTATGTATCAGCGTTCATATAGAAAACGTGCATCATTACCAATTATTTAAACTTTTCTTTTTCTTTTATTGCTTTCTTAAGTGATAAACATACAAAAAAGAATTAAATTAGAGCTTAATGCAGCAAACTCAAAAAATACAAGTTTACATGACAATGTTTTAAGATCAATGACACTGAAATAATAGCATTTACGTTGTCAAATATAAAGGAGGGAGGAAAAACAAAGAGATAAGAGATTCAATTCAGGACTCTCCGAATATTTAACTTGTACTATTTTCCTCTAATTACATTTGCACTTCGGGTTTGTCATGTAACTGTAGTTCCTCTTCAGAAAGTGTTCCCAAAACTTGCAGAATTTGCCAGACGAACCTCGCAGAGTGCTGAACTTCTTCATATAACGAAAATATATTCCTGATCCACTTTATATGAGATGGAGGAAAGGCATCGTTCCATTCATGTGAAGCCACATCATTTAGCTCTTTCAGACGTTGCAAGAAGCTTCGCTATTTCAAAATGTCCCGTGACGCACAGGTGCCGATTTTCTACGACCAATCAGTGTTGTGCAGAGCTTTAGTATTTACTATCGGCTCAGCTCGCATGGAACCTCGTCCTAGGTGTGACCAAGAAATGTACCGGGTACCATCCACAACTTTTGTCAATGGAAAACCAGAAAAGAGCGAGTCGAGCCGCGCTGTGCAATGCAGGGAGAAATGCGGCATTAGACTCTTTAGAAGTCCGTTGAACTGGTCCCCCACACTTGGGTTCAAAGCCTTTCTGTGATGAAAGATATATGATATTTCTATAAAGAGAGAGTTTGGAGCTGTCAGCTATTACAGCCTTGTTGCCCCAAAGGAGACTTTTTGCTTGCATCCAGAGCTTGTTTTAACTTTTGCTTTCAAGAATAAAATTCTGCAACGATTCATGTTGTTTTGATCCAGAGCATAAATGTGGGATGAGAAGTCAGTCATTGAGAAAACTCTACTCGTTGTACACCAGGGGAATGTGCAGGATGAGCTGAAATACCCTCGGCCCAAGTTTATTAAATCATGCGTTCATGTTTGTTGATCCATCATTTATGTCGTTGTGGTATGAGATTAGACACAGTACACATGTATGCTGACAGCTGAGCTTGAGCTCGCAGTGAGAGGAGGCAGTTTTTAGCTTGTTAAAGTGTTCAGATTTTTAAATAATAATAGGCAAAGCATTACAATTAGGTCTGAAACCTTTCTTTAGATGTTTCAGATCATAGCCTCACACTATGCTCACAGTTAGGGAAAGTAAAATACAGAAGAGAAAGAAATGTATCTTTATCGATGATATAGAATTATACAAATGAATGATTGAAAAGTCAGATAAATATCCATAACATTGAGTCAAATATTTGAAAAACCAAAGTCTAAAAGGTTCAGCAGCACATTTACACATTCACACTCACACTACAACATATTTAAAAGAGATTCACCTCATTATTATTCATTCAAACATGAAAATGTGGACCACAATGTCTTTTTTATTATACCTAACACAACATCACCACAAACAAATGTCCATCCACCGCCCTTATCTTGGAGTAATGTCTCATAACCTTAAGAAAATACATTACATTGCTTAGACACCATTTCAAAAATGTGCTTTTGTCCTTTTGTTTAATTGATCCTTTAAGACATGAGGGTTTGAAAGAGACCCCAGAGTGGCAGCTATGCTGGGACCTTGGGGCACGTGGGTTGATGCCCCACGGCACCAGGAGATACTGCAGCACATTCAACTCCCGAAAGTCACAGAAGCAAAATGCTAAGAACCAATTTGCAGATAACGGTCGATCAGTTGAAACCTAAAAAGTTGACGTACATGTGAAACAGACATTTGAAAGATAAGTGAGTAAGAGGTTGATGGTTAGTGAATATTGAGGTGGGAGTTGGAGAAGTGCAGTAATGGAGAAGCCCTGTCCCCCAGGTCCGGTGGTTGGACCGGCTGGGAGGCGTGGGGAGGTTTGAGTCGGTGGATCTGAGGTTACAGTCGGGAGGATCTCGATGCACGATGCACGAGGCCAGGGAGACGTAGAGGTTTAACATTGTTCATGCAGACTTGTGCAGTTGCTGTCTGGGAGCTACAACTGTACCTAAAAAACAAAATAGGTAAATATATAAAACAGTTGTATTTATTTCACCCAGCACAGCAGGAGAAGTTGATTGCACAGGCTTTGCATACAAACTATTCAGAGCTTTCAGCCTGTTGGGCAGTGAGCGAGAGAGAAAGGGAGGACGGATCTGCAGCATCAGAGGAGAGAGCCGTGGACGGCCGTGGCTCAAGAGAGTCTTTGTTGAGACTGCCGTCTAATCAAAGGACTGCACTGCAGTAATGATACAAAAGGAAGGGAGTGTACTGCTAAATAATGAAGTGACTGCAGTGTAGCAAAGGTAACAATATGGGAGGGCGGTGTACACGTTTATAATGAAGTAACTGCCATGTGCTAATGGCCATGCAAGAGGGGAGTGTATGCTGCAGACGTGTGTCTGGAATGTAATGTGATGACAGTGATGGACTGCTCTCACTCACATACGAAGCTGTAGTAATTCACAATGTCTCTCCTTCAATACTGTTATGTCCTTTTTTTAATCTTTATTCTTCCCCTTTACCTTCCAATTTGCTCTCATTCTCCTCCTGTCTCTCCCTGACACTCCTGCTATCTTCCCTCTCGTTATTAGACACTGTGACAGCTGAGGTACTTATCACTTCTCTATGTTACGTTCATTTTCAATCATCAGTTCTAAAAACCCCCCTAGGAAACTGTCAGTAAATACTGCGCACAAAGCTTGTCGTGTTATTGCATATCGGTGTATTTTAAGGTTGTGGGATTTGGACAGTAGCTCAGGGCAATATTCCAAAAAAAATGTATTCATGTTAATATGTCACATGTACACACACACACACACACCATTATACAATGAGTATACTGTTGTTTCCAGAATATCTCTACGTTTGTGTCATCAGTATGTTGACAGTCTTAAAAAGTGTTGTAAGCTAATGTTGTCAACTTAAATGTATTTTTGTGTGATACTTGCTATTGCTGGATTTACTATAAATACAGTTATAGTATATGGTTTATTGTAAATAGGTGTTTATATGGTTTGCATTCAATGCATGAAGAAAATTAAATCAAGAATTATAGATTTAGCTAATTATACCGAATAATTCCTCCAAATATGTGTTGGATATAAACATCTTTAATCAGAAAAAGCAAAGTAAAGTCCTTTATTTTATTCATATAACATGCACAATGTTTGGGTGAGGTGAAGAGGGTGCTTTAGAGCGACAAAGAGAGCTCGACAGGGAGGGAGCGACTGAGAGCGACTGATCTGGGAGGAAAAAAAGAAATGAAAAGAGAGATTTAGGAAACAAGTAAGAGCAGGGTGAAAAAAAGGTTATGATGTGATGACATATGAGAGAAAGAAAAAGAGACTTAGCAGGTGTCTCATTCATTTGATGTTGGATGCTGACACACAGCAGGAAGTGGGGAATGCGTTTGGAAAGTGTCTAGGAGCACACACACACACACACACCCATATACAAACTTGGCTGTAATATAGTCAATTTCCAATAAGTATTCTTTGCCTTATACCTTTTTGTACAAGAAGTTCTTGTTCCCTGATTCCTTCATCTAATCCTCCTCTTCTGCGCTCACTACTTTTATTGTTCCAATTATTTGATATAAAGTTACAGAAGATACCACAGTTGAGGTGTTTTTGCAGTCGAGTGAGTTTGTACGGCAGATCGGCTGCAAGGGATTCACGTTCTTTCTCCAGGACGCTTCGCCCCGGCAGATGCTTGGCAGTATACCGGCCAATAAATCTGCTTCATCCTGCTTATTTATTTCTTCTAGTTTCACGTCCCCCCCCCCCCCAACATCCTACTATTTACAACTTACCCAATCTCTCTTGACACTTCTGTAAATCCTACACCTAGTTCAGAAACAGTGCACATTTGTTGCATGTTTTTCTACGTTGGTAAACTCCAGTGTGCGTGCACTTTGGCATCACATGTATGTACATGTGTGTATGACATGTAGTGTGTGGTTGTTATAGAAGTAATCTCAGCGATGTTTCAACCTGATTGTGGAGTATAAGTTGTAATAGTTTGACCTTATCGCTCTCTTGCTGATAGTTAGATGCTACAGCCAGCAGCCGGTTAGCTTAGCTTAGCATAAAGACTGGAAACAAGAGGAAGCAGCTAGCTTGGCTAGTCTAAAGCTCACTAACTAACCCAGATATCTTGTCCGTATAAAAGTGACAATTTGTGTTTGATATTTTCCCGTAATTATCCCGTATTTTTAACCTTTAAAAAAAAAAAGAAAAAAGGCCTAATTTTAAAAAGTGGGCTCCGATAGAGCAGGTGGCAGTATTATGTTTAACATGAGCTGAAAAACGTTATCCGTCAGTAAACACACAGAAGAAGAAAACAGGAGCAATAACACAGAAGAAGATGAGAACATATGGATGAGTCACAGTGAACGGGAGATAGATGGAGACGCAGCTGTACCTGCCAAACAAGTTAAAACTTTATGTAAGTACCTGACAAATGAGAGGAGACCTTCCCTTATTTATTACAAAGCAGAGTTGGGCAAACATAGCATCGCACACGGCGAAAAAAGCGATGTTCGCCAGCACGTCAAGAGGCACAAAACATACACTGTCAATGACTTAATTTGTGACAAGAACTGTGTCGGAGGCAGACCAAGTGACCAAAGTTGAGGGAAAGATGTCGATGCTTTGCGCCAAAAATAATGTAGCCTTCAGCTTCGGCGATGATTTCAGTCGCAGTGTAGCGGACATGTTTCCCGACTCTGCCATCGCAAGGAAGTAGGCTACTCGTCGGGGGAAACAAAAGCCACACAACTCATCCATCATCAAATACGTTGATGATAATAACTAATAAATAAAATATATACATTTTATAAACATGTCTGTACAAGTAATACTTTAAATACACATGTATTTCCTGAATGTATATACCCGTCCCTTATGTGTTAACGTTTACATTACACGGGTAAGGTATGGGCGGAGTCCGCCTAAAAATGTCCCTTATTTTGAAATTCCAATGTTGACAGGTTAGGGTTATGTAACACCACAACATGTTGTTTTTACACTTTTTCTTTGTACTGAGAAAGCAAATAATGTCCCATAATGTCAAACTACACACACGTATATGTGTTACACATTCCAGCCAATGGTTTCAACCATTTCTGTCCAGAAACAAAGACTAAGACTAAGACAGGGAAAATATGACTGCAAGCTAGTAAACATGGATTTAAGCAATGTAGGTTTCAAACTTAATTCCGCTTGTTTTACTAGAAAAGGAAAAACCTTCACCATGTTTGTTAGCCCTCAGTGATGCACACATTGTGTTTTGGAGAGAAACATTGAAAGTAAACAGAACCATTGTTTACAAGAAAGCTCCACAGGGTCCCTTTAAGTCTTGGCAGTGTGACGATAACAAAACACAATTCTAAAGAGACAGCGTGCTTCCCCTGCACCGTCATGTTGATATATTTATGCCAATCTGGCTCAAACCAGGCGTCCCTCTTCTTTCAATTGAGGCGATTAAGACAAATGAGATGATTACTTGCTGTCCAGGATGTTTCTCCTTGATGCTGCTCCGTCTGCTCCGGTCTCACTGTGACAGCAGTGACATCTGCCTGAGAGGAGGACATGCTTCAGGGTTTCTGTTTCTGCCTCCACCGACTCTGCGACGGTTTGGAGCTCTTTTCCAATAATGTTAACGTGGAGGCTGAGCTGTCTCCACTCTCCCACTGATGCCCGAAGAAGTGTTCTTTTCTGAGGTGTTTTCAAATAAGAAATATGCAAATCATAGTTCAGACTGAAGAGTAGAAACACAGTCGTACGCAGACACTTAAAGAAAACAATAATGTAACTCCATAATTCAACAGTTTCTCACAATCTTACTTTTGAACTGCTAATCCAACGACCTCTTTTATAATTGCTCTGTATTAGCTATTATTAGATACAAATAGGGATTTACACGTTTTCTTTAAACGTGTTTCTCTTTGCTAATTTCTCTCCTTTGTTGCAATATTGTACATTTCCCCCAGAAGTCTGTGGTTGTGTTTGTTTAAGTCGACCTTATTCTAAATGTCAGGCGGTACATCTGTTACTTTTTTGGAGCAAATAATGCAGCGACCATCTGTGGGAGCTCTCCCGATGTTTGTTTTTAGCTTCATGTGCTTGTTCCACCTGCATAACATTCACCCTTAAGATTTATAACTGTAATTGTAAAAACATGAAGTGTACTGAGGCCCTTAAAGTTACACTGCACATTGTAATTCAAACCTCAGGATGAACCACATACTGTGAGCGCGGTTTGCTTTCTTGATCGTACAATATATGCAAACAAAGTGTGAAAACTCTTAGAAGTTAAAGCTTTTCAAGTATTTTGCATTTACCATCAGGTTTCTACCACAAGCTGCTTTTTATATTTTAAGGTGGAAGTGCAGTCAATTACTGCTTTAGTCTGGGGTTTAGGGAGGGATGAAGATAAAGTGACAAGGAAAGCGGAGTCAGTAATGGTAAGCATAATTTCGTACCTCATATTAAATATGGTCCTTATTTAATTCCAAAAAAAGACCTGCAATATATTCCCCCTTTTTTGCAAGCTTAAATATTTGTAGCATAAGCAATGGCAGATTTAAACTGGTTTTTTTTGCTGATATCCTTTAATGTCGAAGCTCAAACTGGGTTTGCTGATACCGATAATTATGCAAAATAAAAGTGAGTTCTTTGCGCTTTTGATTGGTCTTGCCCGGGAACATAAACAAGCTCTTGTTGGCCAGGTTGTGATTTTTGATTGGTGTTCCTGCAGTAACACTTTAAGACCCCTGCCAATGTATTTGCATTAAGCAGCCCTAACCTCTATGTTACCCTGCTCGTTTTCTTTGCTGTGGTGCATCTCATTGCTCTTGCTCTACCCCGCAGAAACTAAGTGGCAGTGGACCGCCCACAGCAAATAACCACTGTAACATTGATCTGACGTAAAGGATGTCATTGAGTCTCAAACAGCCATGAAAGCAGGACAGGAGTTACCCAATGGGAACCACTGACATGCTCCGCTTTTGCACAGCAACCTTCAGATTAGTGTGTGTGTGTGTGTGTGTGTGTGTGAGAATGTTCAACCACATTAATGTCTACAGTTATTTGGAGATTGGGGGGGGGGGGGGTGCTCTGCTCCCTCTCTAGCATTATAGATTTATTCACACTGATTATAATGTTTGGCGTTACATTTTTCAGAGCTGGACAAATATTCAGCTCGGCAAACCTCACACACACACTGATATCCAAGTCAGTAAGTACTGTAGTTGGGATATTAATGACCAGTTTTATTTTGTTTTGCCTTTTTCATCCTTGTTTGGAGATAACTGTCAAACCCATGAAGTCAAGGGCATTATCCTTTTCCTCAACACACACCTACACATCGCTGCATAATGCGTTTCCCCCTTGGAGCGTGTGCATCAGGGCGACCAGACACAAGCATCCATAAGTGCAATAAGCATGCAGCAAAGCTCCTCTATTACCTCCTGCAAACAATTAATGACACCTTATCCTTATGCCAAACACATACTCACACACACACACACACACACACACAAATTAAACATGAAGTGTAATAAGAAGCATGCCAGTAAGGAGCACTATATTTAACCCGCTAAAGGCCTTTTTTATACTTAATACAACATATTTAACGAGCTAATCAATTAACCCAGTTTGTTCCATCCCTGGATATATCTGTTGGACGAGGTTCACCTGATTGTTGTATGTTTATGCAGAGTGTATGTTTGTGAAGCTGCCGCACATAAAGGTAAAAATTAATATTTACTGTGAAATCTTTAAGCTAACATTATCCGTCGACATCAATAGAAACTGAGCCGTCATGCTGAGGTTGGATTTTAGGGAAAGACAGCAGGTGTGGGTGGAGGATGGAGAAGTGAGGGTTTATGGATCCATTGATAATATTTATCCTGCAGATGTTGGAAGTACACAAAATAAAACAAATGCATTGTACCATTATTGTTATTTTATTTAAGAAGGGGTTTAGATGGGGTGCATTTGGAGTCAATGTCAAAACATGGGAGCATTTTTTTCTATTGGATGATTCTCTATAATATTTCATATATACAGGTCATATTGATATGGAACTATTGGATGGTTTGCAACACTTTTATAGCTTTTTATTGATGCGTTGGACTTTTAAAATTCCCAAATATTTGAAAAGCCAGAGTCTGTTAAAGCTTCTTTCTTAGCTTCATTTCTTTTCTTTTTTTTTGGATATTGCTTTTATAGAGCGGCTCCGTGCATAACGTATACGTTCATTAACAGAAGGGCTCAAACTAAACGGATAAAGACAGTTCAAATCAAACACTCTGTCCTCCCTGTAAACTTCTGATGCATTAAATCTGTTGCCTCTGGCTTCAGCAGACGTCTTTGGGGTCAGTGAAAATCACATGTGTGAAGTCATTACAGTCTCATGATCTTTGAAAGTCCAATCAATACCAATGCCGTCTTTTAGGATTTGACACCAGAAGACAAAGATTCTTATTTGGTCATGATTTGGGACAAAAATATGTTCTAATATCTAGTCTAAATCAAACCATGCTATCAGTATATCCCCAAACTCTGAATAGTATCAGATGTTTTGGCACTTTTTCAGCTGTTATAGAGACTTCCTTCGATGTAAGATGTTCTAATATTTTAGAACATATGAAGGTCAGAAGTAACCGATGATGGATTACTTTGCCCTGAGGTCAATCTGGGGGACTTTAAAATAAACAAACACTTAATCTAAACTCTCACACACAACACTCCTGTGGTTTTGAAATACAATGTGGAGCTCCGTCAATGACCAACACATGCTTCAGGCGTCACGCTTTGTCTTCACACACTCATTTCCTATTATTCCTCTTATTGGCTCCATCTGTTATGTTCCTTAAGAAGTAAAGAGCTATTTTTGGCGGATGAAATTCCTCTCAGGGTGCTTTTTAAAGGCTTTTAAATCACCGCAAAACTTTATTCCAACGAGTATAAAGCATTTCATGATTACGGCTGTGAAGGTCAGCGAGACAATAGGTCTCCATCTGTGACTGACAGAAGTACGATCCTCCGTGTGTGTCCGAGCGTGAGTGTTATGTGCTGGCGTGCGGAAAACCTCCTTAGTAATTTCTTTGTGACTCAGCCCGCTCCCGTACGACAGCTTAATATTAAAAAGCCTTCATCCTGCAGCAACACAGACTGAGTTATGGCCTCTGGCACGGTGTGTGTGTGTGTGTGTGTGTGTGTGTGTGTGTGTGTGTGTGATTGTGTGTCGTAAAACCTGCTTCGTCATGATGTTTTCGGCTTAACGTGGATCATAATGAACAACAAATTTGAATAGCTGTCATCTACAAACCAACTCTTCCCTGCATTGTGTGTGTGTGTGTGTGTGTGTGTGTGTGTGTGTGTGTGTGTGTGTGTGTGTGTGTGTGTGTGTGTGTGTGTGTGTGTGTGTGTGTGTGTGTGTGTGTGTGTGATATGCTTGTGTTTTGTATTAGCGAGCGTGCATGTGTGCGTGTGCACTTGTTTCATTGTGCTCTTGTTTGTGTTTCACAGCGTGTTAGTTTCCTTTTATGTGTTGGTGTGTGTGAGTGTGTGTGTGTGTTATCCATGTGACAAAAAGCGAGAGAAACTTCTGTGGACCATGAACAATGGCTGTCAACCTCACTGATGACAGAGGCTGAGGAGGCTTTCCTCTATAAGGTTTCCATTTAGCTTGATATGCAAATAAGCTGCTCGTACTCCACAACAGCGATTACAACCCTGCTGCTCATAACCTCAGTATCACCAGGCTCATACATCCATACACTAACAAGCACCATACACACACACACACATATATATATAATATCGATATTGTGACGTAATATCAAGATCCATCTTACTAAATCTTAAGAGATCTTAAATGTTGGCTCTTCTGGTTTTGGTTGAATTGTTTTGACAACACACGTTTATTGAAAACTGGACGCAGCAAAAGTGCCTAGAGCTGCAACTAAGGTGACATGTTAATAAATGTGCACTTGTTTGTATGACAATGGCATTGCTCAAGAAAATGCTAAATTGCATAAATGCAACAGACGACACATTTGTATCCGTGGGAAGCTTTTGATCATATCACATGATCCTTATCAGCCTTAGTGATCCCACATCACACAGTTGCGCGTCCATATCAAGGTTTTTGTTTGAAATATAGACAGACACACACATCTATACATTCATATATCCACATGCAACTTCTTTCTCTCTCACTCACTCATCTCCAGCTCTACCAAATGCTACACTTAATAAAACACTACGGCTAAAGCTTCTCTCACGTACATGTGATGCTAAACGCCGTGTTTATAATGTCACCAGATTGGTTAAAGACTTTCAAATGAACCACCAGATGGGGTTTCTTAACTCCTTCTCCCAAGACGTTTCCGGGCACCAGAGCCTGCAAACACACACATGAACTAGTGCAACACGAGACTCATGGCGTACACATCCTCCGCAAACAGGTGCCGAGTTTGATAAAAACAAACACGTGAACACAGATGGATTTCGGTGGAATATCCTCATAGAGAGCCAAAGCAATTGAGAAATCTTAATTAAAAGTAAACTTTGGGCGAAATTAGAAAGCTTGCCCTCACTGTTAATGAGAGCTCGCTGTTGATGAAATGCATCGGCATGCTAATGAGATTGTGTTTTAATAAGGACTTCACGGCATGTTCCATATGTTTAGTGTCACTCTGAGCATGAAGACTGTGAGAGGACACAGGTAAACATCATTTTGATGCTTAACATATGCAGTATAAGTAGCATGTCGATTATACTCATTGTTGGAACAGATTAGCTCACGTACAAGCACATCTGGTAACATCTTAGAGGAACTTTAAGCGCTTCATTGGCACTTTTCTATAACTGGAAATAGCTCTAGACAACCTTCCGGCTCTGCAAGAACACACAACCGCCTGATAGGAACACTAAGAGAGGCCTTTGGATCCCATTCTGCAGCTGCAAAAAATGTGTTGGTAAGAAGTTAGAAGCATTAAATCTAAGAACATGTTGGCAGGACATTTAAAGTTGTGCCCGGCAAGTTTAGCAGCGTGTGCAGCCGGAGAGTTCAGTATTCAGAAGGCATTCTGAATACTGGAACTGGATTGTTTTTAAAGGTAAAGCATTGGACTCTATCTTGTAGTCAAACAGATAGATGTGTCTGACAAACGTGGTTCAGTGAGGTCTTACCCAGAGCCCCTGCCAGAGGAAGACATCTTTATTGTAAGATCTCTGCTTTTCCTTCTGTTTTCCGAGATGCAAACGCACCCTGACCTTCTCCTGTTCTTCTCATATCTCTTTTCTTTCCCTGGTTATTCCGTGCGGACTCTCACCTACTGTTTTTGTCTCCTTTTTTTTTTTTCGGGGATTCAGTCTAAAGAAATTAATCTATTCTTCCTTTATCTCTCTGTCTCGCTTTTTCTTTCATATCCCTTTCTACACATGTTCTCTCTCACTGCTATACCTTTTTGTACATAATGACGCCGCCACTTCTCTGCCCTTCTACCTCCCCCTCCCTCTCCTAACTCCCTCTTCCCTCTCTCATTCGCTCCCACTCACCAAGGTCCTAGAGAGGGGGAAATGAAAAGTGTATGTATTCTGTAGCAGTGCAGTGTGGCAGCGGGAGGGAAAACTGCTGTTTTTATGGTTTTATTTATGGATCTGTAGATTTCCTGCACTGCACATCACACACAGGGGCAAAAGGGGGAATGAAGAGCAGCCTGATGTGAACTGATGCTAGCACCCCCCAGTGGAGCTGCAGACTAGCAAGGAGCCGGTCACACACTCGCATGGACCAAACATACATCAGTTACTAATGTAAAGACAAGTCAACTCAAGTGCTCATGACAGGATATTAGTTTGTATCTAATCAACTCATCCATCAAAAAGAAAGACACATGAACAATGACATATCTCCACAATCACCCCTCATGTCAAAATATATAATTTGCTCTCCTGTCCGTTTGCTTTTGTCTCTCCGCTGACTCATTCCCAGCAGAGACGAGTTTTCTTATCTGAAGGTCAACTTATGCCAGAACAGCGTTTGTCACTTCACACTCTTAGACAAACCCAGCAGCAGCATCATAAACATTTAATAGAAGCGACTATCATTGCACAGCAGATGTTGCTAACTCTGCTCGTGCACGCCTTGGCTCATGTCACGGCCAATAAATAGCTTTAAATATAAGGAGACTGTCAGGTAGAGAAAATGAAGGACACTATTGAAATGGCAACTAATATAATATGGACTGTGTATGATTTCTTGAATAGAGCAGCTATCATCTGCTCAGTGATTCAGAAACTCCTTCTACTGTTGGTTTAGGTTGATTACCACATCTACAATTGGAAGTCCTTGTACGTTTTATATAATATCAGTTGAGTTTGAGTTTTTTTGCAGAGTGAGCAATGCTCACACCAAAAGGATTTGACTCAACTGTGCAAACGAAAGTCTAAGAAGCCCTCATGTCGTTTTGAGGGAATGATTTGAACGGTTCAACCAGTAAACCCAGTACAAATCTCTTCTTCTGTGAGAGTTACATATCACTTGGCTGAATATTGAGAATTGTGCATTAACTGAAATCTTTGCCTCATCCGTCTTCAAACTGAAAACAACTGTGAGCTTATAATTCATTCACGTCAGGTTTCTGAAAGATGAATAGTGTTTCTGGAATGAAACCAGAATATTCACCAGGATTGTTTGGTGGATCTGAGAGGAAACGGGCATTAGATCAGACTCGGCCCTATTAAATATCTCTCTTTCTCTTAGTACTCTCCTGTCTTACCTTGAACAAATATAGATTATGTGCAGTGTATTTATTGCAATGATGTACGGTGTCTTTCTGAACAAAACACAGTCATACATTCACCTCATTTTAGTAATTGGACAGCTCTGTATTGAACAAACATGATTTATAGAAAGTGATTTTCTCTCTCGCACTGTGAAGCGTAATGCAATTTGATAGCACCCTAGTCTAAAGGAGAGGAGGATCTGACTGAATGAGTTCAATTTGCCTCTCGATGACAAGTCGTGTTAAAAGGGGACACGACGCTAAACGCGTTCAGAGATAATGTGAAAAGAACGGTCTGCTTGTGTTGGAAGACCTGGGATCACAGTGTTATTATAAAGGTGCGATGTGTCACGTTGTCCTGTTTCTTCCTTTTGTTACAAATAATTAGTGAAATTAGCACTAAGCCGATTTCACTCGTCTCCATACCGACCAGCAGTTTGTATCTTTCTTGTGAAGCGAGACGTCAGGTGAGTCTGAGCGAGACAAAGCTTAATGCACTGAGTGACCAACGTGAGACAAACAAACAAAGAAGAAGTGATGTCAGATCGTGTGTGTGTGTGTGTGTGTGTTAGCGAAGGTGCAGCACAGTCTGTTGTGTAAGGTTCTTGTGAGTGAAGAGGAGCCATAGGGGGGGGGGATTGTTTTTTTAAGAGAAGAAGAAATAAAAACAGGTTTTCTGGCTGTGTTTGCTAAAGTCCATCCATTTTTTTATTATCTTTATTAGAATTATTTTCCTTTCTTTTCTTTTCTCTGACCAGCATCTTCATGTCACGAAACAGGAACAGTGATTTCCTCCCAGCTCAGAATGATAGTGGTCGGGGAATAAATAAAAGTCTGTCTAACAGGTACAACCTGCACAGTGAAGCAGAGTGAAACAGTGTCAGCATAATGTTTGCAAAATAAATGAATAGATTGAGTTTTATGGAAAATACTACGAATATATTTTTGTATATTCTAAAGCTTAAAAAATGAAGGCTTTAGATGGAGACTTTGCTTGTGTGCTCGTGTATTACATTGCAAGAATATATCACAGATCATTTTACAATAATGTTTAAGTGCTTAAGAAATGCTTCACTTTAACATGTCTTTCAAGAACCTGTTTGCAAAACAACATGGAGAGGTAGAAATAGAGGAGCACCTAACACCCATAATTCCCCTCTCTACCTGTCCACTGCAGTGTGAGTGTCTGCGAGTCTCTCCTCGCCCACCCTCTCTCCTGGGTAATTTGTTGTGTAAATACGGTCTACTTACAGCTGACGGGCCCTTTCGGCTGTGGCGCTGGAAATGCAATTACAGGCAGCAAACATCTCCATTGTTATCACTGGAGGGTGCGACGCTCATTTCGGTCCCCTCTGCAACGGGGGCCGTTATTGATCGGCATCAGCTTTGAGGAGGGGATTACTAATGAAGCCATCTAAAAGCCTTTTGTGCTGTAAAGAGTTTGTGTGTGTGTGTGTGTGTGTGTGTGTGTGTGTGTGTGTGTGTGTGTGTGTGTGTGTGTGTGTGTGTGTGTGCTTGTTTGTAAATGGATGTGTGCGTGAGAGACAAGCAGAAGAGATAATGTGTGTTAGTAAATGTAGGTGCCACTACGCCATCCTGTTGAGCATGACTCCTAATGTTTCCTGTTGTAGTGCTCTGCTGCCTCTGCTGGTGTTTTGCTTATTTACACCAGATATGCTTTTAATAAAATCACAGTGTGCTGTGGTAGAAAGCGTGTGATCATTTTATAGCTATGGAGCAATGGCTGCCTGCTAAGTAACCTAATATTTGTTGTGGCACACTGATGTCTTTGAAGAAGCTAAATATAGTTTTATATTATTGTTATCATTACTTAATTATTAGGAGCCCCTAATAGTATGTGCATGGCTAAACAAGCAACATCCTGCTGCCTCGTTGGGACTGTGTGGGTAAGGTTTGATGAGGTTTGATTGACAGTTATCACATTTTGACTAATGCATTGCTTGATTCTGATTGGTGCACAGATGTACGTGACATCCAGCTCACTTGGAACCAGGAAACAAATCACAAATGCAGATTGTTATGTTAAATGTAAATTGCATAGGACGACATTGTTAATAATAAGATGGATTGAGAAAATAGTTTTTCAGGGTCTTTAACATTTAACACTTTCTGTTCCTCTTTGCATACTTTACAACAACACGGTACCCTGCTGAGGGAGAACTCCAGGCCAGCACTTTAACACAGTCAGACAGTCTCATACGCACTGTGTCTCTGTGTTCACTCAATTATTAAGTACCCTAACTTCACAAACGGCTTATTTTCCTCCTTGTTCTGAGTCGAGATGGTCTAATACCAAGCTTGTGCGGCAGTCTTTGAACCGGAATATATATTTTTTGTCCCTGTTTGATGTCCGTGCAGGCGCCTGTGGACAAATTATTCACTTCATTCTCTCCTGTCTTTGTTCCTTTGTGTTCATTTTCACTTTAGCGTGAAGTGATTGCACCTTAAAATTCTTAAATGTTTTCTTTTGTCTCTTCTCGAGGATGTTGAAACAATGCAATCATCAGGTGTTGATTGGGGTTATTAGTGTGCAATATACTGTACGGTATGATGTTTGTATAATTAGTTAGTATCCATATTGTTCACCATTGAATATAATTTGTTCTTCTTTGAAACAACCTTTTATATGTTTTTTTTAGACTCATACATTAATTGTAGGTTATCAAAATATGAAAAGCCCACAAGGAACTGGGACTAAGATATTTTTGTACTAATGATGCACCACAGTTGCCTTGGCTCCCAACGTTCTGAGACTGCAGGAGAACTGTCCCTTTAAATACTCCTGGACTTCTCTGACTCAAAGACAGATCTGTACTGTGGGTATACTGGAAACAACATACTCTTATTATAACATCTATAAGTATGTAGTACTGTACTATATTCTCCTGTGCAAAGCAACTCTTTTGTTGTCAGATGTATGGTTGTTATTTTATATTGTCATTATGCCCCCATCTGTATGACTGTATGATAATATGTATGTGTTACCTAGTTGATCCTAACATGGCAATACATGTATGCTTTAAAAGTTACAAATTGGTGCCTCTTACATTCCTTCACAATATACTCAGATGGCAATGCTATTCCCTCTTATGAAAATAAAATAGAGTTATTAATGGTTCAGAGATGATTGACAGGTAGAAACACCTGGCCCACCTAGTTACAGGTGTGTGTGTGTGTGTGTGTGTGTGTGTGTGTGTGTGTGTGTGTGTGTGTGTGTGTGTGTGTGTGTGTGTGTGTGTGTGTGTGTGTGTGCGACACTCACGCTGATCTTCCAACTCACTTTCAAATACTGCTCACAGCCCACTGACACCAAGCAGGCAAACCAGATAATTAAATAAAGAGTAAAGTCGAGGCTCATCGCAGCCAGAGTTGAGAGAGCTGTGCTTTAGAGACTAAAAATAAAAAAAGCCTACAGTGTGTCTCTATGACAGTGACACATAAACAGGTGAAAGCTGTCCCAAAAAAACCTGTTTGAATTAGAGCTGAAAGCTGTAGCAGAACCTTTTTGTCTTCCTGGTGAAGTATGATAAACAATAAAATCAGATTGTTCTGACCTGTAGGAGAGAAATGTTTCACTATTTAATTATCTGCATATTGTAAGAACACGGTGACAGATGATAGCGTATGAATAATAGAGAGCCCCAGGTGTACATCTCCTGAGGTGAGTTTTGCCCTTCTTACATTAACCACGATCCATAAGCTCCACTCTCAGGGTGTCTGGATTATTCAGAGCAAATGTTGCATGAATAAATGTAACGTGCAAATGTCCTGAATCTGACATTAAGGCCTGTTAAAGAACAATCCATGGTTTTCATTTTTCTTAAATATTTAATGTTTTGTGTCTAAATTCCTCACAAAAACGTTCATGTACTATATTTTACATGCTATTCATTTGTGGTCAGGGTCAAAGATAAATACCAATGTATTCAAGTAACTGTTGATGAACTCTTGACCATTGATTGTCTTCCTAACTACAGACACTGCTGAGCTTCCTGGTTTGACCACTTGATGTCAGTGTTGGCTCGGTGTTCTTTCAGGTCTGAGAGGCTCAATATTGATATTTTATAACAATTGTCATAGTGTAGTATATCTTAAAACAAATCATAGTATGTAGAAAAATATCAGAAGAAAATCATAGTTTAGTATGTCATAAAAGAGTCATAGTATTCTGTGTGGAAGATATCATAGTATAGTTAGTAAGTCATGAAACAAGTCATAGTATAGTATCTCGAAAATAATAGAAGTCATAATATTTTATGTGAAAAAATATTATAAAAAGTGTCATAGTATTACATTACAGTTAATTTAGCTGTTTGAACAGCAAGAATCCTGCAGGTACATCAGCTTCAAATAGGTGAAATCATTGTAAGTGCAGAACAATAAGCTAAACCAATGGTGCAACATACAGAAACGATAGAATACAAATTAAACCATTAGTTTCAAATAAGCCAAGCAGCGTAGTGCTACATACAGAAACATACATATACTACATTTTCTATTTTTTTTTTAGCCGAGGTGCAGTCGAAACTGGTGGCCTTTCAGTCTGCGACTTCCTGCTGACCTGATATCAACGGGGAGCTCGTTCCACCAGGACCAGAGTCTGGGCCCATAAAAATGTCATATTTTTTATAGATACTCTGATTACAGTCATTTACATATCTGTGCTCAACATGTGGTTGAAGAATGTATCCAGATGTTTCTTCTTTATTTAAAACCTTCCTCTCTTAAAGGCTGTTTGTTGGAAGAGTTCGTTCTCCTTCAGTCACTGCTGGCAAACAAAAGGCCTGATGTGACTCATTCACCTCAATGATCACCGTTCCTGTTACTGGCAGCTTAAGGACTCTTTGAGAGGATTTGTTTTTAGCACTTCAGTAACCGTAAAGTGGAAGTATGCTCAGTGGCCTTAGCATAATAGCCTTTGAGAATGTGAGTGGTTTTGGCTGTGAACCGGTTGGTCTCGGGACTGCTCCGCTCGGTCCACATTTCTTTAATCTGGCATAAAGGGAAGTCATGAAAAGGTGCTCCAGACCACATCCTCTCTAACAAGGGCTTGACATTCAGCAGCATTAGTAACAGATAGTACATAATGCAGTTATGATTATAAGATCTACTTTTACCCTTTTAATAATTTGACCAGACTATTTAAAGTAGCCATTAACTGCGGTATCACTCAGCAGGCCCTCATTACTGCAGCATTTAATCATGCGTCTCCTCCAACAGATAACCAGCTCCTGCAGTTTGGGAAGCTCGTAAGCACCTCCAACACCTACCAACCCGTTGCCCCTGGAAACCCCAGGAAGCCTGTAACCGTGACAACAGATCAGCCTCTGCTCTGGAGCATGGGCATCCGTAAGGATGGGGAGTGAAGACATGCTTATTCGTGGGCAGTGTTTGAATAATCAACACATGAAACTACTTATACAGCATGAAGTACAAGCAAAAAGCTGAACGCAATATTAATGTGGCCAAAAATCTGTTTCTACCAGTGTTATGTGATATAATGATCGAGATGATGGAATAGAAGAGCGGATTGCTTTTTATACCACAGTGGCCATCTTTAAGGATATCTAATGTATTAACACTTTCAAAAGGTTTTATGCAACACTTGGATATGCTTATTCACTGTGCAGGGTTAAATGCCAAATGATCCGTGTAGAAATGTTTCCGTTTATGAATATGCATCAAAATCAGAGCCTTATTTCATACGAACATCTGCTTTCCTTAAAACACATTTTGATATCAGGGAACTTAAGGACTGAGATGACAGCCAACAGTAGATTATGTATATTACACAATATATGTATCTACGTGCCTTTGACGTCAGTGCTCCTGTTCCACTTGTATACTATGGAAAACACTGAATATCCAGCTTCACATTGTTTGTGCCTTATGATGACAGCTTCACTATATTTCTGAAAGTTAGACGATGTAAAATCCAGCTGTATTAATAACATGCTGTAGTGACAGACAGGAAAAGAAAATCAGTTTGTGGGTTTCCATTTGTTTTATTTACACATCGAAAATATAAATGCTGTGCACAGAACGTAAAAATGCCATCCCTTCAGTCCCCGATCACACCAGCCCAATAACACCTTGCACCAACGCCTCCTGTTCCCAGGTATTCAAAGTTTGTTCTGGAACATGACTCAACCGCCACTAGATGGAAAAACAAGAAAGGCAGCGTTAGTGATGGGAGAAAGCTAAAATATTTCACTGTAATGTTCAGTTTGAATGACGAAGCAAACCAATTAAAATCACTGCTTTAAGAAATCTCCTGCCCAAAATACAAACGATTGTGTGCATCAGTAGTAAATGAATTCAATGAATGGTATTTGGATGTTATGGTCTACTCTGCAAAAAATTTAATCATGAATGCTCCCAGTGTGACTTCTTGTTTTCACCATCTTTAGTGTAGTTATGTAACTCATAACAAATGATAAATTACTGTTTTGTCACATTAATGCTGTTCTAGCAATTATGTAATAAAACTAACCACCCGACTTGTCAAAAAGATCAAGTGACTCCAAAAACAAATGTGTTAATTATATACTTATAACATACTTGGCACCATCTAATGTTGGATGACAAAGGACTAAGATTTACTGGAGTTTGGTCTGTAAAACATTAGCGCTCGGGGTGTAACAAAGTCCATGGCCCAATGAATACTGCCATTTTATTTTTCATTTTTATACCGACTAAGGCGGGGATCTAAATGATAGGAGTCTCTTCTCTTATCCAGAGCGACTTAAAGTGAACTAAGTACAGGGACAGTCCTCCCTGGAGCAACTCCGGGTTAAGTACCTTGCTCAGGGGTACAATGGTGGCAGCCCTGGTATTGAACTCACAACCATCTGGTGTTTTAGTTGGAAGCCAAACCACTAGACCGTATTACAACAGCAAAGCCATATTACAACATTTTTGTACAGACTCTCACACAACTCGTGCAGAATAACCTAAGTCTCATTTATCCAGTCGTAAACTGTCCAGTGCGCCTGCTGAGACAGTTTGGGCGGAAGTCAAATAGTCAAAAGATTACGCTCAATGTCTTTTTCCTTCACCTCAATGGGAAAAATCACGGAGGTGAAGGAAAGATGTGAAGGAGAATTCATGAGGACTTAGGAAAATAAAACCACGGTGCCAAGAGAATCCAACTGTACTTACAATAAACTTATTTTATGAGGAACTATACATTTGTAACGCATAGAAAATGAGTACAGTGACAAACGCAATGCTGTACAATTAAAGTAAAGATTCCTGTCAAACAGAATCACACCTAATGAGAAGAATATTTTCAGTTCATCTATAGTGTGAAAGTAAACAGCTGATGTTATTGACGGCCTCTTTACTGCAGCATTTAGCCCATGTCTCTCCCAACAGAGGCAGGCAAAAAAGACTGAATGCAGCCCAATATACTGGATGAGTTGTGAGAGTTTGTCAACGGATGTTTTGATATAGTTTTGCTGATATTAAACACGTTCATCAAGACTCTCCCATTTTTTGATACTAGTCATGCGAGAAAAACAATGTTTTCTTCAAGGATTCAAGGGGAGTAATCAATATTAGACTACAAAGAATGTGGTTTTTATTTTAAGAGACAAAAGAATGATCAAAAGCTGAGTAGTCATTAGAAAGTCCCTTTCACTGATATCTTTGGGACACTCTCTAATCAAGACAAACATCTTCCTGTTGAGACTCTTTCTATTAACCCATGAACTGTATATGAGGCGTTTAAACAATAAATATAACCACAATTACCACCCACATAAGTTGTGTGTTACTGCTACTTACACAATGATGTTGTTGATGGGGATGTGAATGAGTTTGACGAAGAAACCAATGAAACCCATGATGGCAAACCCAATCGCTGTGGCCATGGCGATCTTCTGGAATTCTGAAGACAAGGAAAGTTTATTTATATAACACATTTCAGAAATAAAAAGGCAATTCAAAGAGCTTTACATAAACATACAAAACAGGAGATAAGAATAAACAGGAGGAGGGCAAAATGTAAGTGGTAACGTTACGACGATGCTGCCAACACAACAGAGACAGGGCCAAATGAAAAAACCTACCTTTTCTGTCGGGTTTTGTGCATCTCTTTACGAGTCTTATGGAGTCTTTGACGAACTGCCGGCTGGGCTCGACGAACTGCATTACCTGATCCATGGTGTTCAAGCTGCAGACAGAAGAAAATCACGTTCAATGTTAAAGCTACTACTGCTCGGAGTGCTGACGTTGACTTCAGACGCCTGAGCCTTTCCTGAATCCCACGTTATTATTACCAAAATACTGTAGATGTTCTCTTCTTATCCATCAAATATTAACCAGTATGTTGAAACATATGTGCCCTTAACGTTGAAAACCATGTTTTGAAGTTGTGTTAGTCAACGTCTCCTCGCTAGCTAACGTGATCGTAAGAAAAGCTACCAGTGCGACGCAGTGTTAGGTTAGCTTAAAATCCGATTCATAAAAACAGATAAAAGTCTAAATAAATCTCACACCAGTTAGTGTGTTAGCTTTGTGTGAAACCTAAAGCAAGATTTAGTAGAATATCCCTTAAGTTACCTGTTCGTTAGGTCGTGATAGACGAGAAGACAGTCGGAGGAGTGAGGGCCACGTAGATTTGGAAAGATTGTTAGTAGAGAAGAGCTGACGTAGCCTTGACACGCGCATGCGCATCATCTGCACAGAGTCATTTTATTTGAGTTTGAATAATTGTCCACACTGCCACCTACAGGCTGGGAGGTTCATACAAATTACATCAATTGTAACCTGGGTTAAACCCATTTTACATTTTACATAAAGTAGCAATACCACAGTGTACAAATACTCCTTAACAAGTAAAAGTTATGCATTCAAAATTTTACTCAAGTAAAAGTACAAAAGTATCATCATCAAAATATACTGAAAGTACCTAAAGTAAAAGCAGAATTGCCCATTTCAGAATAATAAATTCATGCCTGAATTATGACCCCCTCAATCAGGATTGTTTAGTATTTTTATTGCTCATTAGCATAAAAAGCAAGATTCGAATTTTTTTTTTTTTTATTATTCAGTTTTTTCAAATATATTTTTATATGTCCACTCAGGTGGACAGCATAACTCAGGTTGACAGCATGTGTTCAACTGAAGAAATATGTATTTAATAAACAAATTAATAAAATTATATATAAAGATGTGAAAACTATAAAATGATATATGTATATAAAGAAAATGTGCATACATATCCAAAACACCATTTAGGAATACTCTCTAGTTCACTCTCCTATATAGAGCACATGGAATACATGGAAAGAGCAGCCTACACACACCACTGGCATAAAGTCAGACTGTCCGTTAGAGTCTCAGTAACTGTTACAGTAACTGTTTTTATATAGAACTTTTAAGAACTGAGGGTAGTGTGACACTAATAACAAGATCCTTCATTGCAATGCACCCAGGGCACAAAGCCACAAGACACTGCATGCAATATATAAAGAAATGCAAAAACTTCAATCAAATAACATAAATAAATGGAATTACAGGCCAAAACATTACTGCAGATGAAGTTTTTTCAACAACAACAACAGTAATAATATTGTAGCTGAAATATAGCCAGTGATGCATGATGTAATGTAGTGGACAGATGAATAATTGTAATTTCCTCCCAAATATAAAATCAATACTTTATTAATTATATGATTCCTTAGTTGTTACTTGATGTCACCAATTTTTTTATAACTGCATGATGAGTGACAGGAAGTTTTTGGCTGTCTGTCTGCCATCTTGGTTTTGAGAAATGTATCTTGTACTTACAACAGCTTGTCACTGAGTAGCAGTGTATGGGATGATACAATAGCCTTCACTTTAGTGGCTGATGTGCAACTTTACCATCAAAACCCTGCATATACAAGAAAACAGCTTTTGAATAGCTGTCCACTGTAGTGACCTCTATGCATGAAAGGGTTAACTATTCTTTTTTTTTACGGCTGGGTATTCTTAAAATAATACATCATCATTTATTAGTTATTATTGTATGTTACTGTTATATGTTACTAAATTCACCCCCTTTATGTTATATAAATGATATACAATTATATATCTAAATCATACACACATTGCTCTGGGGGAGTATTGGTCCAAGACTCCTTGTAGACCCTCCTCTTGCTCATGCCACATTCCTTTAGTCTTAACTACTCCGCCATGTGATGTGGATTAAGATGCCGTTTCTAAATACAATTCTGGCATTTTTTTTCCTTGATCTTTATTCTGAGTCAATGGTGTTTAAAGTCCCACACTTACAGTAATATTCATGTGCAAAAGAGAAGCACATGTGATGCTAATAATACAATAATACTAATCAGTACGTTGCAATAGGCTGCAGGATTCCAACTTTACTACCGTCCATGGAGTCACATCATACATCAGTCATCTGTTGGGGTAGTATTGCTCAATTCTCTCATCATTATTACTGCACTAAACTGACCTAATCTCTTTGAACTTTCTCTCCCAGTGTCACATTACTGTCAACCTCACAGCTTGGAAGATGTTAACATGAACTAAATACTCTCAGAACTCATGTACAGCTGTAATTTTTTGGTAAAACTCACAAACAATGCAGAACTTTGAAATCTGTTTGCCAGTAAAACAGGTTTAATTGTTATGTTATGAACATATTGTGACATATTCTCTTTTCTTTTTTTTAATGCAGATTACATGATACAAGGCTGTTCAATGAAACTCAATGAATAATTTTAGATCAATGGCTCATGTTTTACTGATTAATAAATGTACATTGTAATACTTTACGAGCCATCTAAGTGCGTTATCTATCAATCACAATGTGTGAGCTTACAGAAGCGCTGAGAGGCAAGTGAGAACTTCTGGTGATACATTTTCTAAGTCGGATCCAAATTGTTTTATGACTTCAGAACAAGTAAAAAAAAAAGGTTTTTACCACCATCTGGATAAAAACATGAACGCTTTTAGACCTACTTAGAACATGTGGTAGTGGTGCACCTCAGCCTCTTGTGGTCGAAATTAGTATTACAACAACAAACACTTGATCCTGACAAAAAACAAATTCACGTGGCAAAACTTTCTTTCCAAGTCATAAACAGAGAAAACAATTTAGATTGTTTTTTTCCTACTTGCATGTAAGAGAGTCATTTTAATACAAAGCTAGACGATGCTGGCTAACGTCTTTTAAAGCTAACAGCTTTACAAGCGAACACGATAGAACAGCATCTGCACTCAAGATACAAAACTGACTAAACTAAGAATGCCATGTTACATGACAGTTACATCATACAGTTGTGTTTGATAAATACAATTTCACTAAAATGTCGGAATCATTTCTGATATTTTACAACAAAAAAGGGGCACTTGGTAGTTTCACAACAGTAACAGTAACATTAATGCCTCTATAAAAGTGTGTAAAAGCGTTCTTAAAAAGATGATACAGAACATACAATGTCCTTAACTGCACTGTTAATGTGCTGCGGTTCACTGCCAGGTGATGCCAAGCATGTTGCAGCTTATCTCCCACAGTTTTTGGGCCAAGTCGTCATCAGAAGCCAACCGTGAGCAACCTGCAGGAGCGCAGTCACTGTCGGGGACAGAAAATGACCATTAAGTGAGAATAAAAAGTTGTTAACCCTCAGCTGCATACAGTGTTACCCTGTTAAGCAGCAAGACGTTTGCACTCTGAAATACTGTGTGTACCTGAAGTACCCTCCACTCTGGCTGTCCAGGCCTGACTGCACAGCACAGTAGATGGTGGTCTGTGCTCCCTCCAGTGTTGTCTTGGTGAAAACCCTGAAGATCTTCACTGCCACCTGGATACACTGGTGCTGGTGCCTCCACAGGTCCGACTGCACCACCCCCGGGTGCAGAGAGAACACGCTCACCCCCGTACCTGCAACACGTATACCGGCAGCTACGCAGTCACCTACACACGTACTGTACATGTTTACGCATGAAAGACATGTCCATGTTATTAACGTTTGCATGCTCTGCTATGATATTGCATACAATTTACACACTTTTCTGTGCAAAACATGCTGTTTAAAAACAGCAGTTGTATCAGTGATTGAGCAAAGGAAACAAATAACATAGAATAGCCATGCTAGACTTTCACTTTAATGTCTTTTGTTAGTTAAAATCCTAATGGACTTAGTTTTGACAGCTATATTCCAGATCTAGGGATCAACCATTACACTGTAGGGGTGTCCTATCATATCAAAGTCATTTCCTTCAGTTCTTGGCAATTAATGGTAATTCCGAGGCACCTGTTGTAAAGAAATATGGGGCAGTGTTTCACCTCTAAACTGGGTCAATACAATCTAAATTATAAAAAAGCCAACTATAGTATGTTAACCTACTTATATTTTAGTCGTAGTAGTTTGTCATATTTATTGTATTTTAAGTTTTAGAGTATTGTATTCTACAACTATATACTGTATCTCTCTTCTAGTGTTGATATATTTACTGTGCATGTTTTACTCTTCTGTCTGTCTGTCTGTCTGTCTGTCTGTCTGCCTGTCTGCCTGTCTGTCTGCCTGCCTGCAATGTACAAGTAACGGTAAGTTGGACTGGTTTAAGTAAGGCTGTTCTTATTGAATACTGAATACAATGCTGCTTTTCTGATTTGCCTTTCTTAGCAGCAACTCCACTATAAAATACATTCATCTAAGTCTCTTTTCAAAACCCTTCCTAAGTGCATATACGCTCACATAATCATGTGTGTGCATATATCATGGCTACAACACAGTTAAGTTATCTTTTCTTCCTTCCATCCCCTGTGACGTGTGCTTATGCATGCACCATCTCACCTCACCTTGTAACTGTTTGGCAAGTGAGCGTGCAAACAGGACGTTGGCCAGCTTGCTCTGCCCATAGGCCTTCATGGTATCGTAACTGCTCTCGCTGTTGATGTCATCCAGTCGAAGCCCGGTCCAGGTGTGGGCCACCGACGCCACGACGACGATACGAGCAGGCGCTGAACGCTTGATGAGGTCCAGCAGCAGGTAAGTCAACAGGAAGTGACCTTATGAAAGTCATGAGACAGACACTGTCAGGCTATTGTCTCACGCTACCCAAGCAAACATCACTACACCACACTGGGATGGATTTCTATTTTTGAAGTCTCAGAGCCAAGTGTCAAAAACAGGAAAAACACATCGGAGGTCACTGTCGCTCCCACAGGAATGAAGGAACGTCTGGTTGACCTGCATACGTACACAGAGCTGTGTGGAAACCAGTTGTACTGTTGGTGTGTTTCTTTTGTAGAACACTAGTGTTATGGTCTGTAATGCTGAACAGAGAGCAGTGTCCTTTAGACACATCTTTTTAAATTGCTGCAATATTCTTTATCACTAAAACTGAAGTGATGTTCATGTTCACAGTACTGTTGCTATCATGGCATCAGTGTCTTCCTCTGTGGTGGTCTTTGTCTCTCATTGTAAGTCTCTCTTTAATTCAATCACTTGCCATGACAAGCTTACTCAGTCTCTGCAGGTTTGATGGCGCTACACAATGGTAGTAATGCTGCAGCTTTAGTATGTGATGCCATGTGATGCTGGACTCACAAGTGGTTGTTTTTCAGTCAACATACAGTATGTTGTTGATAATACGGTCATAATTCTAGTTTATGTAATCTCACTGTGTTGTCACTCGTTCAGCCTCATTATGAGCTTAGTGAATAGGAAAACACGTCTTGCAAGTCAGAAAGTTAAAATAATCCCAGGAAACTTTTATGTGAATACTTTCCTTACTATTGTTCTCTGTTTCCTGCTTTACCGTTGACCTAACCAGAGTTTATCGTTGTTTAAATCCCATGTGTGTTTGTGAATGTATAAGTATGTATCTGCGTATGTGTGTGTGTGTGTCTGAGTATGTATTTTGCATATGTGTGTGGGTGAGTGTGTTGGAGCACAGACTGTTCTTCTCTCTCTCAGCCAGTGTCAAAAATACCACAGAGGAAAAGATCATTTGGAAGGACGCCATGGTTCAATACGGGGAAAAAACACTGACAGCTTGAAGAAAACACCGATTCTCATTTTCTCTGGCTGACATGTCGGCCAAGCTGGTGAACGTGTACACCACCGAAAATATAATAATACCTTCTTAAGTAGGAAGATCCCTCCTGTCACGATGTAATCGTATTAATAAACTCAAATATTTCGTTAAAAAATGTACATTAACTACAGAGACTACAACTCCCAGCATGACTTACCCAGATGATTGACGCCTAACTGCATTTCAAAGCCGTCGGCAGTCTTGGAGTAGGGACACATCATGACGCCTGCATTGTTTATCAGTATGTTCACTTGTTTCTCCTCTGAAAAGATCATCCCACACAAACACAAACAGAAAAGGAAGAGTAGCAGTCGTTAGAAGTATCTCAATAAATGGCATAAATCCAGTAAATGGACGACATTTATAAAGTGCTTTTACAGTTCACCTCTCATTAAAGGTGCAAAGCAACGGCCAAACAATCAGGACACACTTTGAGTCTCTCTCCAGCGTCTTGCGCACTGACACGTGGACATGAGGAATCAGGGATTGAACAACCGACCCGTGTGTGAAGATATTAATGCGTCGTACCTTTGTTGATGAGTTCCGCAAACGCTTTGATGGACTTGGTGTCAGAGAGATCCAGTTTCCTGATGACCACATTTTCATTTCCTGTGTCTTCCAAAATGTCCGTCCGGGCCTCCTCTGCTCTCTCCAGGTCTCTGCAAGCCATGACGATGCGAGCGCCTGAAAAACAAATGTCACAACTTATGAAGATAACGTCAGGTTCTCCCCATTCCACGCTACTTTCCTCCCACAGTCTGACGAAACACAGCTCGGGTGGACTCAAAACTTTAAATTGCCCCGGCGTACAACTTGTGTATGTGTGCTCACGAGGAGAGGCTCCAGCCCCCTCATGTTCCTGTACGAAACACAAGTATAGAAACTGCAATGATGGATAGACATGTAGAGCATTTCATTATAAACCCTCTTCTTGTCTTAAGGCTTTATTTGTGCTACAAATACACATTATACACCTCATGAGAAATCCCATGACAAAGGATACATACTGTGTTATACTAATCACCAACTATACACTTGACAGTGATATATAAACGCAAATATTCTCCACACAACAGGCTTAAATCATTCAAAGTTTTGAAACTATAAACTACAAAAGCATTGCTCATTTGCAGACACACAAAGCCACCTACGTCACTGAAGGAGGAAGTACGCCAGTCTCTCGGTGCACTTTTAATCTTCCCTTAATATTGTCTAACCTCGCATTCAGCATCTCATTCAGCCGGTTGCTCCGCTCACATGAACACAAAACCTTCTCAACTGTGCCATTCTCATTCGCCTCTGACGCAAATTATTATGCATTCTCCTTAATGAGCCCAAAATACACACTCTCTCTCTCTCTCTCTCTCTCACCCACAGACACACAAACATGCATCCCCACATAAACTAACAAATAGAGAGACAACTACCCCCACCACACACACACACACACACACACACACACACAAAAAATCGCTGCTGTGCCCACCAATTATGGAAGAGGAGAGCCATTAATCAGTTGGAGCGTAGCGTCTGTATCCCATCACAGTGTCTTTGTTTCCCCCCTGCTGCTCCCATGTGGGAAAACCTAATTGTTCCCACAAGTCCCCCGGTAGCCAAGTTTTCTCAATTAAATAAAATAGTAAACAAACTGAGAATAGAAGGTTAAACTGAGTCAAGTTAAAGATCCTCCAGCAGACGAGTACACAGTGTTATGTTTGCATACGTAATGTCAGTATGCAAATAAGCACAAGACGTTAATAATGACTTAAATTAAATCTGATCATATTCTGAATTTTCAGATTCAATACTTTGCACATTTCACTTTGTCAACATGGTAAATGAATGTTATAACCATACAAATGCATTATTTATAAGCTGAAATTCAGTTTGGTCGCCCAGATACAGCGCCTTCTGTTATGAATCCTCACAAATCTAATCATGTTGTCATCATGTCATTACATAATCCCATTTACTGAAATGTGATACAGTAATTCGACAGCAGTATTATCTTCCTCTGGCAGTAATGATTCTTTTTGTCCAGTCTGTCTTTTGCCTCCTATCATTTCTCATGCTGTTCTGTATTTATATTCATTTTATTTTACTATGAAAATCATACATTATTGGAAAAAAAGTAAGATTCCTCGTCGCTCTTTCATTTACAAAATGAAACACACGTACACTCTCACACACACACATACACATACACATACACATACACACACACACACACACACACACCTACACACACACCTACACACACACACACACACACACACACGCACACACACACGCACACAAACACACACACCCACACACACCCACTGTGGTTGCTTTTAAAAGGAGTAGGTAGATGCCACGCTGAGCCTAATTTCAATTTCCCTCTCCAATCTCTCTTTGTTTCCTGTGTGGCTCGGGAGGGGAGCGGACCCTCACAATGCTCCCTCTGTCCCCTTAATGCATCATCTGTCTTACATCACTGCCATTTGTCTTTCACTTGGATTGGTGAAGTGTTTAGTAACATGGTTATCTTTTCCTTCTGCTCTTTGTTTTGGTCTTGGAATATGTAAAAGGTTAAGATGCAGCCTGATAGTCGCACCACAACATAAACAGCACATTGAACAAGAAAACAAGCAGGATTACGTCTGATTCTACGGTTCAGGTCTGAGGACAAAAGATCACAATGTATAGCTTTAGATCACCCGAAGCATTAGAAGTGCTTAACTCCAGGGAACATGAGTGGATTGTGTGGGCTAAGTCACAGTTTGAAAGTCAGTGAAAAAGAAAGAAGACTCGGGTACACATTAGAGCCTCTGAGCCTGAAATAGGCAGACGGGGAGACACACAAAGCTGGAAAGAGAAGCCTGAGCAGTACCTCTTCTCGCCAGGTCCCGTGCAGTTTCTTTTCCAATCCCAGTGTTTGCTCCGGTGATGATGACCGTTTTCCCATCTAACCTCTCTTCAGATGACCAGGCGTTACAGCACACACTCCTGAACAACACACACAATCACAGGAAAACACATGTTGATAAAAAACAAGTATTATTTTGTATGTACATTTCCAATCCCCACTTCTATTGCTGTCTGTAATCTACTGTGTCTATTTACACACATTCATTTAGAGACGTGGAAATATGTTGAGAGAGAAATTAAGCATGATTACAGACTCTTTAACAAACACTTTTGTTACATTTAAGCACACATGTTTAGGTATATTTGCTGTATCCTGCAATAGGTGATCTGTATTTGTATTCCCTGATTATGATATGAAAACATCTGGCTATTTTGCTGTAAGAATAAAATAAAATCTTCAATTCAATCTCACTGTAAAACACAATCACAAACTAATCACTTTTAATAAATACAAATCATTTGCAAGCAAAGAAAAACGTACTGAATCGACGCAGATTACACATTTTCTACACAGGTCTAATCTACTACTTGCACGGTGCAATGTAATCTCCCTAAAATGATTTACATTCCTGTTATTACCAGAGCCATCCCACCTAAAGTTTGCCGTTTTATTACCGGGTTTTTTCAATGTGTTCCTACCTGCAGTACATTCTTCCTCAAGAGCAACAGATTCCCACCTCAGGAAACAGTGAGCCACTTTAGCAAGAAATGAATTTACCTCCTTCAGTCCTCCCAACAGTTCGTGCTTGCCATCCCCACCCGCCGCGTTTTTTCATGACAATAACACGGCTGGGCCAATCAGCAGCGAGCTGACGCATAATTGATCAGCAAGTTGCAGGCTGCTTCACAGCCGGCCCCTGCTGTCGGCCGGAGGAACTCAAGCGACAGACTGAGCTGTCCCCAAGAGAGCTGGAGGAAATCTATTCTGTCAAAAATAATGGATTATTTAGTCTCTCCCCACCGCTGTATGTGACACCACTGAGCGTCAGGAGATTGGAAAAAAAAACAGTGAACTTGAAAGATGTAATTAGGCTACTTGCTAGAATAAGAGGTTTTTATCTCCATGTTTTAAACAATATTATTTACTGGCCACTTCAGGTCCTTGAGTTAACCAAATCCCACCATTAGCTGAACACTGTAAACAACATAATATTGTTAATTATTCTGCATTCTGACAGTTTGCTGAGTCACACAACACAACAAGCACGTGGCAGTTTGAATACCAGTGATAATTTTTTATTAGCTACAACCATGATCATCGCTTTCTCCAACCTTTCACAACCTCATCACCTGAGTTTTCACCAATCAAACTCTATTACAATAAATATATTAGGGTACTTTCTTACACCATGTCTGCCCATCACTTATCACATTTTCAGAATTCAGTAAATCTAGCATCAGCATACTATCTGTTAATATTAGGGGTATCACTGTGTGTGCTCATGTATAGTGCTTCAGAGCATGAAGAAGAGCATATTTAAATGTGAGTTTATTTCCAGCGGATACCGAGCATGTGGCAGCTGACAGCCCACAGCTTTAAGGCAGTGCCATCATCCTGTCCTGCCCTGGAGCTCTGTGCACTGGCAGAGTCCCTGCAAGGAGAGCACATAAAAAGACAGTAATTACTTGTTTTGCTCATGCAACCTTTAAGTTGCGTTAAAGTTTTCTTTAACAAAACAATTTCCAACATTATGCACCATCAAAGAAACAATAGCATTGCAGACTGACTTGTAGTATCCTCCAGTGACCAGCTGGTTCTCAGGAGTGACGGTGCAGTAGATGGTGGTGTAGGCTCCCTCTGCCGGGGTCTTGAATGCGAAACCAATCGTCTTGGTTATGGCCACAAGAGGGCGCCCCATGTGCCTTGTTATTTCCGTGTTCACCATGCCGGGGTCCACAGAGTAAGCCATCACACCTAGAGCTGAAGGCAAAGGGATGCATTAAGGTACAGAAGTTCTATCAAATATGTTGATGTGGATGGCAACTTCCCAAAACACACACACATGACATGATGCAAGGATGTAATGATATCAAGCTGTCAGAATCCTGGTAGATTATTGCTCAGTTTGACATATTAATACAATCCACAAATCATTTGTTATCATGATAATATAAAAGTCATTCCTCACTCATTATCACCTTTGTAGAAATGATCAGATTAATAGTGAGACTGACAAACAAGGTGCGTTCAGTGGAGCAATGATACTCTTTTATTTGTAAAAACAAGTTTCTCCTTGCTCTGTTTCTTGCCCAGAGCGGTTGTGGTTGAAGCATGAGACTCTCACACTGGAAAAAGATGCAGATCAATTTTGTACGCACAGGGAAGGAGGCAGAGAGGCACAGAAAGACATAAACATACAGGCTGCATATTGTTGCTCTCTCACTCTGTCACCAGCACACGCCCTACCCTCAGTCCTTTTGGCCAGCTCGCTGGTAAACAGGACGTTGGCCAGCTTGCTCTGTGCGTAGGCCTTGACGGGGTTGTAGTTTTTCGCACCGCTCAGGTCATCAAACTGGATCTTGCCCATGTTGTGAGCCATCGAGGACAAGTTGATGATCCGGGATGGAGCCGAATGCTTCAGCAAGTCCAGTAACAGAAAGGTCAGGAAGAAATGACCTGAAGAGGGAGACAGTGGGGGGAAGTGGGAGAAAGACGAGGAGCGAGAGAAAATAAGACATAGTAGGAGCAGAAAAATAATTTAAAAGGAACTTTAAAATAAATACACAAAGGCTTTAGAGATCGTCTCACTGGTCACCCACTCAACGATGAGAACAGAGACACCAAAGAGCCGGTTCATGGCTACAATGAAGTAGTGAGGCCAATGTCTGGCGGCCATTACATTTTTTGTATTTGCATTTACCATCCCTACCCAAGTGATTGACTCCAAACTGCATCTCATACCCATCCACTGTGGTGGCGTGAGGGCACATGGCCACACCTGCATTGTTGATGAGATAGTGAAGAGCCTTCTCATCTGTAAAACAAAAGTTCCCTGATTACTTTCTGAGAAATGTACACTGTAGTATGGAGTCTCCGTGTGTGTGCGCGCGCCACCCACTGTTGTAGATATTCTCAGCGAACAGGCAGATCGATTTGGTGTCAGCCAGATCCAGATGCCTGGCGACAACCTTTGCTCCCGTCACCTCCCTCAGGATGTCACGAGCAGCTTGTTCTGCTTTCGCCATGTCTCTGCACGCCAGAATCACCCGTGCACCTGCAGAGATTAATACCATTTAATGGCGGCTGCGTGCTTGCATGTACATTCATGTTGAAATTTGAAGTCAGATGGCGTTGGGAGCCACCTCATTATAAATGTTATTCTTAAAACATTTGCACACAACAACAAGAAATAACACAAAGAGCCAATAAGTCATCGTGGTATTTAAAGGTGCCTCTCTGTTTGCTTGCCTCTGCTGGCCAGGTCTTTCGCCGTCTCTTTGCCTATTCCGACGTTGGCCCCCGTTATTATAGCAGTCTTCCCTTCTAGACGCACATCTGAAGACCACTTGGGGATGAACAGAGACCTGAGGAGTGAGGTATGAATGTAAACAAGATTAGAGAAATATTAAGGGGGATCTTGACCCCAAGTGGAGGGAATAAATGATTGTTTAAAGTTACAGTAACTAAATTACAAGGTGTGTGAGGTTGAGCAGCTAAGGCAAAGCAGTGAATGCCAGACACAACAGTCATCGAATAAATGAGGTCAAAAGTCACTTTGCAACTTCAGCGTCTGCCGGAGCTGAAGCAACAATCTCCACATTAGATTAGATTAGAAACGTGGCTTACATGATGATATCCTACACGAGAAGTCTCTTACCTGACTGCCTGCATTTCTGTAGTTGTTGATGTAAAATTGCAAAATCCCTGTTAAATTTGAGCGGCTCCTTCTTGCAACGATGTTGTCTCACGACTCGGGTTCAGAGATGTGAAAGAGAGAGATTCAAGTGACTTTTTTATTTGGAGTGCATTGATAAATCAAAATTACACACAAATCCTCCTCTGTTCAAAGTCTGTTAATGAAACTAATCAATCCGATCACATGGCGTACTGCTACAACAGAGAACTATTTGTATATTTAGTTACAGCTTTATATTTTAGTATAGTATATTTTCTTTTTCTCCGTTCTAAATTATGCCTATAACAATATATTGCAAGTATATTCGGTGTGTCAGTGCTAAAGGAAATGGAAACAAGTAGTTATACCACAAGAAAAAAATACTCCAAACTGATTTAAAATAATTTTTTATACTAATACCAATAATCGGTCCAGGTGTTGCTAAGTGAAATTACTTTTTGATTTGACCCTTTTAAGTTCTGCATGCAAAATCATTACCTGTGAAGAAACTAGAAACTGCATCTGCTGGATGAAAAATGACCATTGGGGAAGTAAAACTAACTCTTTGTCAGTGTCTGTGCAGAAGAGTCACCGCTGGTGAAATTGAAAACCTGGATCCACAGGTGAGATGACTGTAATTTCAGTATTTCACTGCTGTGGATTTTCTGGTGCTTTCCAAAGGAAGGTCTAAGTTATCACCTGAATGTGAGGCTGTTGTCCTCACTTCTGATTGGGACTGAACATGACACTTTCTCTGAGTGTGAACTCATTAGATGGGGTTCCCCCTCCCTTTCTTCATGGGTCTCAATTTCTTTTTTTCATTAGCATTTAGAATTGTGTGTGTGGTAGAAATATTAATTATCCTGTAGATATGACACCACACACAGCACTGCAGTTATACTGGAACTGATAGTTATAATAATGGCAATTTGTTTTATTTAATATGATGATTATGATTACAACTGCTAATGATTATTTCAGATGGTGCGTGTGGGAAATTTATATATTTTTAATCAATATTGGGAAGGACGTTTTTGGCATATATAGGGGAAGATGTTCTAATTAAGGCTTTGCCACAGACTATACAAAGTACATGTAATACCTGGATATAGAAATGTAACAAGCAGAGTCATGCCATGCCTTTTTTATATTTATATGAGATTTCCTGCCATACAGTTACCACTAGGTGGCAGACTGTAGCACCATGCAGTTTCTGCATTTCTTCAGTCAAATGAGGGACTGCTTTCTCACACGTGGATGAGTGGGGGGGGGGCGACGACGACGACGCTGAAAGCATTTCAATCTACAGTCAGGTTCTGTGTCGGCCGGGCCGCCAGGTCTCATGTAAACCATGTGAAAGCTAGTCATAACTTCCTGTTTTCAAAAACAACCATAAAATAAGCCGAGACAAAATGCGCGCACACACACACACGCACACGCACACGCACACACATATATAAACATACTTTTGCTGACCCAAACCAGGCCTAAATGAATGCTGCCAGCGTCTCTCATGTGGTCTCTGTGTGACGCTGGCTGGTCTGACTCGAAGCTTCGTTTCCCCTCACAGCTGCTCGCCATCCACAGCCCTGATGAAAGGCTGCCTGTCTGTCTGTCAGCACGGGGACAAAGACAGAGAGGCCGTGCCACATGTGTAATTAGCTTTGCTTCACGAAGATTATAGATCATCTTGAGGAGATAAATGACTTGTTCATTGTAATTTGTCGAACCCAGAATAGGAAAGTTGACAGAGAGAAACCACAGAATGTAGGATAGCAGCCATCCCTGAAAGGATTAGATGCAAAACACATTTAATTTCAAACAAAATATTCTTCCAGTCATTCATTGCAATAGGTTTGATTGATATGTACATAATTATTGTAAGGCTGCACACATATGGCGAGGTTGTAATTGAACAGTCCTTATATCTCCTACAGTGTGCGTGTTCATGTCTCCACGTGACACATCCACACCTCAAACCAAACGAGAGGAAGCACGAGGAGAATTTACATTTTCTTTTACAAATACATATGGCTTCTTTTGAAATATTTACAAACATTGATCACATATGCATTTTCTGAAATAATACATAAACAATCTACTTTGTAAAATTAATTAAACTATAAACAGACATTTAACTTTTCTTCATTAGGGCTTGCACATTAAAACATAATGAAACAAAACAAACCAGTAATAAAATAGCTTATCAAATGCATAGCATTTTTTTCTTCGACACACACTGCACTTGTGATGCAATAAGAAGAGAATTTAAAAGAAGTGTACATATGGGATAAACAAGCATCGTACCAAAACTGGCGGTGTCTCTTTAATGTAAATGAGCTTTTTGCCAAACTCTGCAAACCAGACAATATGAAATTCACTCAGTGAAATGCCAGATCTTAATGTAGCATGTTGATTGGATTTTATAGCTTAAAAATATGTACTTTCATGGCATGACTCAACACAATTATTCCACATAGTGGATATTTTGTTGGAAAACTCTTGAAATGATCCAAATGTCAAATTTGAAGTAGTTGAAATGCAGGAGACTCTAACCTGGGACGGTCGAGAACTAACTCCTTTATATCAACAACCAGCTGTAATTTCCATGCAACAATAAAAACATGATGTTCTTCCAGTCTGAACTCTAGTTCTACATCCAATTTCCAATAAAAACTCCCCATCATTGTCTGGAATGGAGGGAGTTTCCATTTTAAAAAGCTTGCAGCCTTCCAAAGGAAAAAGGAAAGAAGAAGAATCAGCGTCTAATGTGTAAAAATGGACACATTACAGAAGATTACATTCCAAACTAATTATGTGGGCACAGATCGACAGCTTCACATCCCTTAAAGTTGTTCTCTGCTCAGCTTCTTTGTTCTTGTACAGAAAACAGGTGTGTGTTTTGTTTTATTCAGTTGTTTTTGTAATGTAATTGGGAGCTAAGATATATAAGGTGTAGTAACCAACAGAAATGATCAAAGGTCCTTTTGTCTAACTGATGATCGCTGTACTGACGAATAAACAGCCATTGGTCGCTTTTCACTTTCCCAGCGGCCGCTCCTCCGTCACTTCCTGCGCTGGCAGTGTCTCGTCTTGCCAGGTGCTTTGGGTAATGGAGTCCCCTTGTGACCTCAAGCTACTCTGGAAAAACAGGGCCGTCTCATTGGCCTCTTCCTGGACAGGGCTCCCGAAGCCATCGTCCTGCCCCGCCCCGTCACTGCCGAGAGATGTCTGGCTGACGTAGACAACGATGACATCCCCGCTGAAGTTCATCACCTGACCGCTGGAGATGAAGGTGGTGTTGTGGTTCCCAGACACCTGACCTGAAAGATGTGGGAGGGAGAAAAAGAAGAGATTGTGAGAATTAGAGAACGCATAAAGACATAGGTGTGAGTGGTAAAAAGGTGAGGGATGGGACAATATTTATGGAGCTAAGTACAACCGAAGACATCTTTAGGAGACCAACATTTTCTTTCATGCTCCTTTATCGTCTATTTAACTCTAAATGGGACAATAACTTATGAAATGAACATCATGCTGCATTGAAGAAGGCTTGAAACTAGCGATTAAAACCATAAACTTGTAATTCTCTCAGACGTTTATACAATCGAGCTTCTCTTTGCAACCAGTGGCGTCGCCCCCTGCTGGCCATTTCAAACTATGCAGGTTTAGAGCACTCCCACATTGGCTTCACATTGTCTGGAGGTTGTCTGGTAGATACATTTATTCTGCCTTTTTTTTTTTTTTTTTAAAGCAAAGAGAACTATACGTTTTGCCAAAAGCCTTGGTTTCATAACAAATGAACATTTCCCACTCTGGCATAGAAGATGATGAATGCGTTTGACACCTTATTGGGAAATGTGAATAACTATATATACATATGGTATGGTTGTGTAAGACACTGTCTTCCACCACACACACTACACACAGGCAGATAGAGCTTCCCCCGTTCATGCCCCTGAAGAAGGGACTACATCTTGGCTAACCTCGGATGACAAATGGACAGTGGGTGTAATGACCATGCAGGGAGACCGCAGAGAGGCCACAGCTACATAGACCGCCATATCATATCCTCGCTGCCTTATTTGTTTCAGAGTCCAGCAGTTTTCAGCGTGAGAATCTCAAGACCTCTGAAAACAAGTAATCTGTCAAGGGTTTAGGGTTTTACAGACATGGCTGAATAAATGCAAAAAATATGCCGTTCAACTCTGTCTAACCTTTGTTTCCGTCCAATACTTTTGCACGTTTCTCCAGAAAAGAACTTTCCAAGATTTATCTCAACTTCATTTGTAAATCTACAACTTGATATACTGATGTCCTTGTACTGTTCATAAGTGGATTCCAGCCAACCAGGTGAATTAGGAAATAAACTGCTTTATTGTTTGGTGAGCCATCTTTCACCACAGTAAGCCTCTGGTTCCTATTTCATCCAGCCTCCTGTCTGAGTTTCCAATCCAACCCTGCGTGACTCACAGCTCATCTGTTCACACATGTGCATGCACACATACACACATTGAATGTAAGCAAACAGGCTCTCGCAGATACCTTTACACTTACACACCAAAAAGCACATATAGTTCTATAAAGTTGCAAAGACAGACAAACACAAACAACGTGTGTCTCTCTCCGCGTTCCCCATCCGAGAGCCTTTCCCGGAACACCAGTCTGAGAGGTCTAGCTCGAAAAAATGTAATTTCACCACAACTTTGAAAACAAAGCTCTAAAGAATCTGCTTGGGTTCTTCTGTTTATTCTTTTTTAATACCGAGCTGATTTTTCTGGATGCCCGACAATTGAAGCAATTCAGTTTACGGACAGGGTTTTTAAACTAAAGACTAAAGTTGAACTCCTCTCCCCTTCAATCTCAACCACAGTTGTATCCAGTTCTACCCGGAAAGCTGTTTAATATATCTGGGTTATTCCTTCTGCTAAGGTGTTAAACGATGCATTTAACCCCCAACACTGCTGCAGCGGAGCCTACTGTACTCACTTCTTTGTGAGAACTATGCGAGACAAATATAAATAGTCCAGTAAAAGTCCATTTAATCCCCTGTTATTACTGCATGATGGGAAATGGTGTTCATTTCAGGCCAGCCAGAGTGTAATTAACGAATACAGTCATCAGTGAGAGTCAAAAAAACAAACTCTTCACATGTGTGTGTTTTGTTGGGTGGGCAGGGTTATAAAAGTATTACTCAAGCTGCGCACATCTTGCTTCAATTAAAGCTGTGGTCACTTTGCGCAACCCAATGGAACTCTGGGTAAACAGGAGCTTTGTAGATGGCACAGTTCACACTGACACACACACTGACACACACACTGACACACACACTGACACACACACACACACACACACACACACACACACACACACACACACACACACACACACACACACACACACACACACACACACACACACACACACACGGGTGGTTCTGGTGGTTCACTAGCTCATCAAACACTCACATATCTTATTCCTGCTCACTGGGTGGTCCCCCCCAAAATCCAGAGTCCAACCATCAATACTGGCTTTAATAAAACATATTTCTTGGAAACAATCACATAATGTCTTGTTCTTATGGTGAAAGCAATCCTCTGTTATAAGTTGTGTTCAACTTGTGTTACCTAATAATACCCCAGTTTGAGCTAACCATTGTCCTGATTGGACTGCTCTAATAATACTGCTTTTATAACTAACCATAACCTCAGTGTTTGAGACACAGTGTGCTTCCCGGAGATTTTTCTCTTTGGCAGCGTTTAAAGGTCTCTGTGAGAACAATGCAAGTTCAACCATGTGACTGAAAAGCTTTCCATTAAAATCAACATGAATTTCATTCTGTTGTTCTTGGTCGCCAGTCCCACCTACTCTGCGGAAAGAGAACCCTGCTGTGTAGTCCATCACATCACGTATGGGTATGACCCTGTGCCAATACAGCGGTGACAGCCTACACAAACAAAGATCTCAGAATCCACCTGGCAAACACAACTGTGGTCCCACAGTCTTTGTAATGAGCCATTATCCCCAGAGCAGACAGCCATTGTGAACTCAGTTTTCATCGACATTGCTGAGCGGTCAAAGCAAAATAACATCCAGGAAATATGCATCTCCATAGCATCTTTGTGTTGTCCCTAGAGATCCTTTCTGGGAATCTACACTATTACACAAGGAGGAAAGAAGAAAAACACTAATGATTATACTAAGAGAAGATAATAAATCTAAATGATGCAGAAAGAGGCTTTAATAGAGCCATTTTTGACGCAAGGGGGGACCAAGTGTCTTTGAGGCGACAAGTTTTACATTTTCCCGTACCTGAGGTAGGAGTTGGCTCAGCCAGCTGACTGTGGAGGCTCTCAGGTGAGCACTCCAGTTCTGACTCCCCAGAGGAGAACTTGTTTCTCCTGCTATCCCCCCAGGAAAGTCCCTGGCCTTGCTCCGGGCCCGAGGTCTCGCAGGGCTTGTCCAGGTAGAGATCTCCAACAGACGAGGAAGTCATCAAGGGGCTGACCAAGGTCATTGTGGAGGTCGCACTGTTCTCTGTGGATGCTGAATCTGTGCTTTTCAGTCTGTAAAACTCCTCCTGTTTTACCAGCGACCTGTCAGTCAGGTGAGGTTTGAACTCTGTTCTCATCTGAGCCTGAGACAACGGCAGGCAGAGTTCAGGAAGTGGACTGGTGGGAGGGATTACCGAGGAGGTGTGGAGGAGTGGAGGAGAAAGGGAGACAAGAGGTGAAACACCCGTCTCACGCTTAGACAACGCCATCTTTTCTTGATTTGCATCACCCTTTTCTCCACCATTGTCTGCCCTTACACTCACACTTTTCTCCTCTTTCCCACTCTCCCAATCTCCATCCAGCCCTCCGCATGAGCAGGTTCCTGGAGTCCCGGGGCTGACGGCCTGGCTGCAGTCTTCATTCTCCCCTACTTCTAATGGCTCACGGATGGTAACGACACACACACAAGAGCCTGCTAAAAGAGGAGACACACTCACAACCTCCTCATCTTCTGACACCTCCTCAGGTTCTCCAGGTCCTTCACTCTGATCCTCTATCACTGTCTTCTTCATGGTCCTTTCCTCCTTTGTCATTTCCCCCGTGAAGGGCAGTGAGACCTTGACATCGGGAACAGAGGTGGAGAAGGTGCATGGGAGCTCATCAGCGGGGCTGTGTGGTGCTTGGCAGGTGAGTTTGGTCGTTCTCACATGGGGAACATCTGGGGCCTCCAGGGCCTCCTCCTATCCCTCCTCCTGCTCCACTGTGGTAAAGAGGGGCCAAGGTCTCCTAGAACGACAGAAACAAACAAAGGAACATTGTAAATAAATGCTTTTTTGTGCATTAATAGTAAGAAATATGTGAGATATATGTATGTGTTCCATTTGCTCATATATTTATCTAATAATAATAATAATAATAATAATAATAATAATAATAATAATAATAAGTTAGTTGCACTAACTTTGGTTTCTGTGTATTTCAATAGCTGTTTAACTGAAATTCCACTTTACCTGTTGTATCCTAGTCCTCTTTAGATTCTGGACACAGGATCGCAGATTTACTAGACAAAGAAACAACGTACCTTACAGTTAAAGTCAATACAATGCAGGAGAAGAAATATTAATCATTTGTTCTGCGATGGTGAACCCTTTGAATAATAATGATGGGACTAATTCCAAACAGCAAGTAAAGAAAAACCTAAAGAAAACATTTAGTTTTTATGTATCACAATGTATTGTTAATATGTGATCAGATATAAGAATAGGGAGTTTCTGTCAGTATGTAAAAGCATGAACCAAAGTCACCTTGAAATCATGAAGAAGAAAACTCATAGCTAGAGGAGAACTTCCAGATTAAAATGACTGTAACCTACCAGAGAGTAACTTCAGTTTGTCTTTGTAGCAGAAGAGGAGCAAGATGAGGAGACACAGGACGATGATGACTGACAGCACAGAAACTATAACCCAGGACGATGCTGCACCTGCAAGAAAGAGGAGTTCAGAGCTTTTCTAACCGGCATCTACCGACAGTCATAAATGCCTATGGCCTAAGATCAGGTGGGGAAAAGTTTTGCCAGGTGAAAGAAAAGCCAGGAGAATAAAAACTTTTTTTCCATCTGTTTTTAAGGCATAAACAAGAACAATATAGATCAAACTCATAAAGTGGATCACCAGAATTTAACCTTCTGTATAGAAATGTCTGACAAAGATACAAAAAGTCTTAAATATCTGTCAATAAATCAGAGTTCCCCCAACATTTACTAAGATAAATGATAAATTATATTTGCCCTATGAAAGTATCTTTATTTTGAGTGGTTAAATATATAGATTGGCTCTGTGTGGAGACAGTGTGCACTGAATGTGTCCATGTCTTACCTGTCTTACCAGAGACAGGTGGTCCACACACTGCATCAGCCTGAGCGCCGCCCGGCTGTGTTTCGCTCCTACCCTCAGCCTTACAACTACAAGAGAGGATGACATCACAAAAACAGAGTGAAGGGGAATATTTGCACAACTGGACATACTACTCGTTATTTTATTTCCCTCTACATCGTGCAGCCCTTAACAGTAGGATCTGCGATGACAAAGGACATAAAGAGGAACAGATGGAGATAAAAACTAAATTCTCCCTCCCTCTCTCCATCCTCATCATCATCATTACGGATCCAGCCGGCGGGGGAAGCTGGTGGTTGGTCAAAGGTTACAGGGGAAGTGGTGTGAGTATTACTCACGGCAGCTGGCTGGTGGTGAGGCGGACACTACCCGATTGCATTTTCCCTTCATGACACCGAAAGATTCCAGGCTGTGTGTGTGTGTGTGTATGTGTGTATGTGTGTATGTGTGTGTGTGTGTGTGTGTGTGTGTGTGTGTGTGTGTGTATATGCTGTATATGCACTTACTTAGTCCATTGTTGGCATTGTTTGGCACCGGTGTCAGGCAGAGAAGAAGCCTTTCTCACATGCAACACATATCTTTCTCCCATTAGTAGACTCTGCAATTAATGACAAACATTATCATAATCAGAAATGCTTTATTCGTCCCACAGCGGGACAGAGCAGATAAAAGACTAAATAAAATAAGGCTAACATATTAAATAAAAGCGGTAAAGACACGTGTAATAAAAAAGTAGCAGCATAATAAATGTAAGTAAACTAGCAGCCAGTAATAACGATAATAAATATAAACTTTATATTTCACGTTTGTATATCTCTAAGTGATTGTTTGAGGTGTGTGTTTTGTCAGTGTGTCTCACCGGGGTCCACCTCGAGTGTGTTTCCAGCACTGCAGATGGGTATGGGCTCGCAGAACTCACAGTTGATGGGACAGCACTGGAGGCCGACGCTGCAGCGACACGGCTCCTCTGCCACAAGGTTTTCAGGCCTCTCCATGAAACCCTTACCTAGCGGTCAAAAGGGGGGAGTGTTTTTAGTGCAAAGGTCCAAATCCTAAAAAGATAATCATGTGTTAAAGAATTAGAGATGATTTAGATAAATTGGTGCAAATTGGAGTTCATGCATGTTTCTGCATTTTTTAATACAAAATGATCAAAGGTGCTTTGATCATTGAATGTACTTCATAGCTTTTATTTATAAAAAAATGTTTGGTTTTTATTCTCAAATGTAAGTAAAACGGGTACGACAAAACATTTGTACTGTTAAGAGATAAGAAGCAAAACCGTCTTAATGTTTTCTCAGGATTTTGTAATCGTTGTCCGAGCTGCGGGTACTGACCATAGTCACATAACTTTTGCTGAAGACAGCGCGTCTTATACGTCCAGCCGGGCTGGTATTCACCACGGTTACATTTAACACATATGGTCTTGTTAGTCTTGTGGGAATCGGTGCAGTCGGTGAACACACGGAAGCCTGAGCAAAGAAAAAGACAGAGGGAGTTAACAACCCGTACATAATCACAGCAGCCACTAAAAACCTAAAGTTAGTGCCCTTTTCCTTTTTTAAATAACTGGGTACTTCTAGTGGATCATATGTCAACATAAATTGAGAGTGTATGTGTGTGGTTGTGAAAACACATGAACACGTCTGAGCCATTTTAAGACGATGTGTTCCGTTTTTAAACATCCTTCCTCTTTGATTCCAGATCTTTGTGAATGGAAATCTATTTTTATTTCATGCTGCTTCCAGTGTGTGTGTGCGTGTGTGCGTGCGCGTGCGTGTGTTACCTGGTTTACACTTCTCGCAGCATCTGGAGCCTTTTAAATAATGTGTTTCATCACACTGGAGAGATTTCGAGACCACGTTCTAAAAGATATCAAGACATACAATTAGTGTTTAGCTTTTCATATGAAAGGAAACAAAGTCTTATACCCTTTATACTTATTTATAAAAAACTACATTTAACATGAGAGCTGACACTGTCTCTGAAGATTACCAAACGATATCATGATGTGTTTGATTTCAGTGCCGTTCCCCCCTCAATGCATGCCACGATGTTCTGTGCTAATCCTTCTTCAGTTCATCTTTCAAATCCGCACGTGATATTTTGAGATGGCGGTGAGTAATGAGAGGAAGAGGATGGTTAAAACATTTCCAAGACATGCCCAGGAATTCTTTCCACACTCTCAGAAGCACCTGACCACAGCATACACACCCTCCAAACCGGCAAACCAAACCCCAATAGCAAAGCAGCTCGGCTACACAAGAAAGACCAACTGGAACTTAATGCAATCAACTCCAATTGGCTTGGAATTAATAAACTCTTGGCGTCCCCGAGTCCCCGCTGGTGAGCCGTTAAAAGAAAATCACCATGTTTTTGGCAGCATTTGCCCAATTGTCCACATTAAGAAAATGTTGAGAATTAAAACAAATCGTTAGACAGCTGTTGATGGTGAGTTCATTCTACATTGCTTTAATGCTAAATATCCTGCTGTCATTCAAAAGTAAAACATGGCATTAGCATGGAGTACCAGCGCTCTTGTTGCAGAGGACAGGAAAGTGAAACATCTGTACATTGTTTATACAATAAATGGGCCACAAAGGTAAACCAGACACACAGACACACATAATTTACACACCCTCTAGCCACCCTACATGAGGGGCCGGTGAACTCCTGTACCACATTGCTGAATTACAGAATTTGGCTGTTATGACAGAAACTACGGCAAAGCCAGTGTCTAAATATAAATGTAGAAAAACACAACGTACAGGCCTGACTGCACTCTGACCTCAGACCAACCTCCTTCTTTCTCTCATTCAGCCCTTCTGAAAATGTCTTGAAGTGATTCACTAATTCAGTCATTTACCTGTAATAAGTGATACTAAGAGAATATGTGAGAAATCCTTCGGCTCTCCCCACAGCTGACATTCTGTCATCACATCAACGGCCATCTTTTCTTCTCTGACTGTAACTCAAATGTCAACCTTCCTAAAATAATGACATTCTTAGTTAGATAAATAAAAGAAGTGATCCAACTCTAACATCCTTGTTGTTCCTTTCCCTCTCTTTCTCACACCTCCACGTTAAACACTGTTTAGTCTCAGTGTCTGTTCGTCCGGCCTCAGGCAACAAAGCACAACATGAACACTGGCAAGCGTTTAATTAGCTCCACTGAGCCTCTCACACATCAGCCAGTCTTTGCTTCAGAATGTAACCAGGCAGAGGGATAACGATGCACAGCGCTCACAGCTCGGACCGCAGCTCTAATGAGGACCATGTGCTGCAGCAGACAGAAGTGACACGAGAAGCAAAGGTTCCCATAATAAGAGGTTGGTGTTTGTGTAGTAAAATAGGTGGATTAGATAGAAAAGACAGAGATGTGGAGACACAACTGCAAAGCCAGTGGTGGTCAATCCGTACAACTGGGCCAGAGTGCACAGGAAGCCAAAAGAATGCTGGGAATTGTATTTTTGTTACCGCCACATCTAAACATTGGGTCTCAGTTATTCGAGTTTCAACTCACTAAATATATATGTAAGAGGGAAAGCGCTGATCCACCCTATATGATTACAGGTTATCATGACGGTCAAGATAGAACATTCAACCTCAAAGCTAACTTTATCTAGCGTATGGATTCAAATATACACTTATGTGTGAGTGTGTGTGAGTCAAACAGACAGGAAGACATAGGGGAGGGAAAAAGTCTGACGGATGGAGAGAGCGGGGGCGTTAGAAAGGGCATTAATTTGTTGCTCCACTGATATTCAGTAAAGCCCCTCCCAGCTGTGGGATCCCATCACACAGGAGTGTAATGAGTGAATTCCATTTGTTGTCAGAACACCAGAGGATTTGCATAACGGCCGTTGGCACCGAGCTAAGAGGAGCACAGCGTGAGATAAGGTGCTGTTAAAGCGTAATGCATAACTTGAATCTTTATACAATGTTTGCACATGTGATTCATTCTTTAAAAGCCATAAAAACAAATCCTTTGAAGTGCCACCTGCAATAATTTAGGATATTTGATAAAAAAAAAAACTTTCAAAACTTTATATATTACTTAAGTAATAATCAATCACAGTTTGCATTGTCTTATCTTAAAAACTGGTTGTGATTTTCTTGCTACAGGTCAATAAAATAAAAAACTGTAGACACTGGAGGTTTATGTAGTGAAATGAGTATTGTTTACAATTATTTTCTAGATTAATCGTTAGATCTATAAATTGTTCAAGATGATGTCTTTAAATGTTTTGTCAGTCTAAAACCTAAATATATGTATTTAATTACTATATAAAACAGAGGAAAGCAGGACATCTCCATATTTGAGAGGCTGAAAACAGCATATTTGCATAAAAACGACTCTATTACCAAATGAGTTACCGATTATTTTTCTGTTGATCGACTAATCGCTGCAGCTCTTGCAGGAAGAGAAGCTCAACACAATGGAAGAGCTGGGAAAGCAGACGGAGACAGTGATTGAACTAGACAAAGCTTAATACTAAAGGCCATAAAACAATTATAATTCTTCCTTCTGCCTCCACACAAAGCTCTTTTGTCACACAAGACGGCATGCTTTATTTATACAGTGAATGTCTGTATAGTTAAATCAAGTTTGGATCTGCAGGCCTGAGGCAATGTACTGTTGTTGCTCAAGTCGAGGTAGACGTACCGCTGAGAACTGATGTGAAGGTGCACGAGTGGATTAAACTATGAGGTCAGAGAAAAAGCACATAATAAAGGAAATTATTAAAAATGAAGTAGGGATGTTGGTTTAGTATGAGATGTAAGGAGTCAGTAAGTGACAGATTGCTGATGATTGATTGACAGAAATATGTCCAGATGCATGGATGGCTTGAGAAGCCGAATAATAAAAAGCACAGGAGCCATGTGGAAGGGCAAGTAAATTAATCTACCGAAACTCTGTGTGTTTATGATGTGTGGACTTTTAAGCTCTCAACATCTTGAAGTAATCTTGTATTGCTCAATGTCACACAGACAGTTTGAAATGAACTTGGAAAGGATTGGATGAAGTGGTTGAAAACCAAGAGAATGAAGGGGAATTTCTTAGGGATACTGTGAGTCAGTAATGGCAAGACCATGGTGAGAACAAACCAGAGCCAAAAGGTTTGCAGTGTCACCTTTAAACGTAGATGAATATTTTTTCTTCCCTTCCACGCACGGACTTGGACTTTCCTGGCATTACGCTCTAGTTGCCACTACTTGAAAAGAAAATGTGACCATGAAAAACATCTTTGTGTGCCACATTACGGCTCTGGATCTCAGCACGGACGAGATGCAGTGCCCTGCCGGAGTATCTATTGCAACACATTTGAGTGAAGCAGAGAAGAAAAAAGGGAAAAACGAGCGTCTGTTCCAGTCAAAGTCATAACGATGCTGGCTTACGGTAAAACAGGCAGTGATCACTGGTGCCCAGCCGTCCCACCACTACAACCGCATCTTGTAAACCTTTCCACCTGGACGGAGTTAGCTCCTCGGACTTAACAACATGGACAATAACATGCCAGGGGACATTCACTTTTACCCCCTCACATTAAACCGTGGCAGTAGATCAGATGAGACATTATGCAGCACTTATAATGTCAAGATACAGTGAAAGTGCCAAAATATGACACAAAAGCGAAGCTTTGCGTTAAGTATGTAAGTGGCTTAATATGGTGATAGTAACAGTGCAACATAATACTGTCGTCCTAACTTAACTACAATATCTTTGTTTTTAGTGGCCATCCTTCTGGATCTCTGTAGGACCATTGTTGGACTCTGCTTCTCACTGTGGGAGCCTCTCCTCCGGCAGAGCTAACGAGGCTCCTGATGAGCCATTTGGCCCGTGCCGGTTCCCTCAGGACCCTGCGAGAGAATGTTTGGTGGAGGGATACGAGCATCCAGTTGCCAGCGGCGTTTTTGCGGCCAGAACAGGGAATTAGGACTCGACCCAAACACAACTGTTTCCAGTCAGTGTCCGGGCGTAAATATTCAACCCCCATTCCCCTCCTTTTCCTTCTGACCAGTTCTTACGAATCATCTGATGTGATGACACATTCCGGTTTACTGTTACATTTTCCATCTACTCACGACAAATAAAACATTATGATTATCAACAGTTTAAACTTGAACGCACCTGAAAGGTAGTGGTAGTGGTAAAGGTAGTAGACAGAGTATTGCAACAAAGTAATCATCAACTATTTTAACTATTAAATGCACTCCTTAATTGTGTTCTAAGGAAACATGTAAACCTTCTTTTTAAGTGTGTTTTTACCTGTGCGTAAAAGGTGACCAGGACGCATGTTATCCAGCCTCGGACTATCCAAAAGTTCAATCTCATCTCTGCTGCTTAATGAAGTCTAATTCTGAGGCAAACTTGTTCTTTCTCAGCCAAGATGACGACTCGTAACAGCGAGATCCGATTCTTCTTCAGATTCCCTCACAGTAAATCACTTCTTCTTGTGTGCGTAAATGTGGCGGGTCCTCCACACCGTCTCACAGGGCATTCTTGCGCCTTCATTCCCGGTTAGGCAGCTGCAGTTCCCACCTTTCTTCTCCTCTCATCTTCCTTCTGCTTTCACCCACGCGTTGTGGAGTAAGCTGCATGCAACAGCTTGTAAAAACTGACTGACTGAGAGAAGGAGGGAACTCCTCCCACGTTGTCATATGTAAAAAAAAAAAAAAAGAAAAAGTTCAGCCCCCCTCCCCCCCCCCCCCTCTTCCCTCCTGGCTCTAAGCACTTATCTCTCACTCTGAATGAATGAGTGTGTATGTGACAGTTAGAGTAAGTGTGCCTAATTGTCAGCGATGAAAGATGATCATAGTAACGTGAACATTTACACACCCACAGTACAGATACACAATTTATTTCGAAAGAGATGTCATGTGCCACTTTTCATGGGATTGACCAAATAAATCAGAGATTAATACAGATGATACCAAAGCATGTGGTCACTTACTTACATCTCACTTCCTGCATTTGCCATTCATCATAGAAGTGAGTGGGCCGCCCCCTGCATATTTCCGTGAGCATTTCTAAAAATAGAAATTACCTTATATATGTCGTACATCCTCTTCCCCTTGACAAACTAAAATGATGCATTTAATATCGGTGTAAAAAAAGCCATTTATTTAAAAGTATCCGACTGCCTCGAGGAAACCGCTGTCCTCTGTTCCCAGGGCAGATAGAGACAAAAGCACAGGATTTGCATGGCAGATTAGACCCAGCCCACCTTGGCAAATCAAGAAAGGGAAGGTTGGAGATAGTGGAGAATATGTTCTTTTCAGGTGACAGTTATGCAAATATTAAATTGCATGTCAAGGCTCTGAATGGATGAAACAGGATTGATCCGCATGAACGAAGAGAAGAGAGGTAAACAAGAAATATCAGAGCCAAAGAAATGAAGCAATCTTCAGTCCTTGATAAGATTTAAGAGTTATGGACCTCGAAAAGAACAACAAATAATGTTAATGTGCAGTACTTATAAATTCTGATTAAAAACCAAGAGTTACTGCTGTTAAATTGAAGTGTGTATAAAGAGAAAGAACTTCTGAAAGAGGAAGAATTGAGTGTTTTAAGCTGAGCCAGTGGAGGTAATGGGCTCGGTCCTCCCTCCCTGTACAATCCTGCTGAGAGAAGCTGTTCTGCGGTGGAGCCTCTGCAGCTCGCACAGTAGCAATTAAGAACCAGATCACCAAAGTCAGCCCCTAACAACAGAAGTGAACTGAAAACATAGAGAAGTCACTGTTCAGCTCCACTTCAACCATAGAAGTTACAATGCAGCTTGTTTTGATGTGTGAAAAAGTAGATCCACTGCAGGCTGGTTTACAAGCATCACACTTCAGCTGACCCGGGTCACTGTGTATGTGGGTTGTGTTGCTTAGCATCCCTTACAACAGGTCAAAGTTCATGAAGTAGGCCTATTCCAGACAGCTCATATACACACACGCCATGGTTTCCATTAAAGTAACACACACTTGTTCCATAGAAGAAAGCAGCCGCAGCTTGGTACCATGATTTTGGATGAAGCTTCAAGGCTTTGGGAAGGTCTCTCTTGAACACACTGAAAAGCACACAGGGCTGAGCAACATGCATATGGGACACACACACACACACACACACAGCGGAACAACAACATTAAGGCTTAGCCACCATGATCCGGTGGGTTTTGGGTTGGATCTGCGTTGCTTCTGCTTCCTTTGGAAACAGATGAGATCTGTGAGTCACCCGAGTGATTAAGAGCTGACCGCTGATGCATTTCTACATTCTGCTCAAACTTCACAAACAGAAACACAGGTTCACACTTAGATGTGCACGCAGGAACACATATTTGCATGGCAAAAAGCCAAGCGAGGGTCCCACCAAGCAGAAAGTTGTTTTGACACACAAAGAACTATTTCACAAGGAATGCAAATCACTTATCAGGCATCTGTCTCTGCACACACACATATCTGCAGATAGTTTCACAGGCAAGGGTGCACACACACACACACACACACACAGTCCCACCCTGTCGTGTATCAATTATTTGTCCACCTGGTTAGTTATCGGTAATGATGGTTGAATATTAGCCTGAATATGCAAATCGAGTTCTTAATCACGTGTTCGTTCACTCACATAATGTTCAACCACTAAATGAGTGCAGCTCCACAAAGGCCTGGATGTCACTCCAGGTCAATCAGAAGTGTCCACTTCTGTTATGGACAAGATTGAACTTGCAACCACATTTCTTCTTCATATTTTAAAAGATGGATTGAGCTTCAACTGCGCTGATGAATTCCTATAAAGTCCCACTGAGGCGCAGATGTCTTCGACTGAGGATTTAGGCCAAAGTTAACGTAGCTGTTTGAAAGCTCTTGACGGCAGATCTGAGCTTTTACTTCTGTACTTATTGGGAGTAAGTTGTTGGGAATGTCCCTTAAGTTGGACTTTGGTTTGTTGTACTAAGCAGACAATAGAGCACATCAAAGGGTTGGATGTGAGAGGCTGGGACAGCAGGAGTGTGTGTTTGTCTGTGAAATTGTTTTACAGCCTTTAACACCTGCCGACACTTAAGCCATAATAAATCATGGGACTCCAAGAAGTCCAACAAGCATGCAGACACTCAGAGAGGCCTCCAGAAGTATGTTTAAGTACACAACTGATCTCCATCTTTTATTAAACCATGACACCGATTTCAAATATACAGAACGAGTACCATCCTCTTCGGTTCAGTGTATGATACAGTTATTTACCGTTTCTCGTAGAGCATACCGAAAAAGAACGACGACAAAAAAAATAGAACCAAATTTACCCACTTTAGAAAAAAGAAAGTACAATTATCAGAGACACTGCAACACAGAGACAAGATGCAACGGACAGAGGGAATAACTATGATCAGTATTCTCTTCCACTTCACATCGCCAAAACAGATAAACATAAAAGAAATCCATTAACAGTAGTGATAATGTTCATTATGTATAAGACTCTGAATTAAAACAAACCTCTCTCTCTCTCATATATATATATATATATATATATATATATATATATATATATATATATATATATATATATATATATATATATATATATATATATATATATATATATATATATATATATATATATATATATATATATATATATATATATATATATATATACACACATATATATATAATAAAGAACAAAATAATAAGTGCAAATTTCTTTGGAAGTTGGAATAAGGTTTTTTTTTCATTAAGACATAAATAAGTTATAAAATAGAAACTGTCAAAACAAAAAAATAAAATAAAGGCAAGACAAATGTGTTATAGCTTCAAGTATGCGACACTTCCGGGTCGTACAGACACTCTGTGCAAGGCTTTCTTAACAGCCTTCGTGTTGTAGTATTCTCATCTGACGTGGCTGCACTGAAATCTAATTCTGTGATACTTTCAAGTTCAGAAAGGTTCAGGAAACAAGAATCACTTCGGACGCATCTCTGTTCAGTTCCTCTCTCCTCTTTCTGAAATGACAATGTTGACGACACTGAATCATGAAAGCGAATCCCTCGTCCTCGGCGATGCCTTCGTCGTGATTAAGGATTAAGGAGAAGAATACGAGCAGAGGGGAAAACCTGCAAAACAACGTTTCACTTTTAAAGAGCATGGAGTCCTGCTGCACTGGTTTTAAACCAACTTCAGCAAACCTTCATTTCTTGAAACTGAACAAACAATACATTGTTTTTATGTCTACTTTAAGCTGAACCAATGTTTTTAGGGGACAGCGGGGGGGGGGGGGGGGGGGGGGGGTATCCTCAGTTAGTTGCAGTGTTGAGATCACTTCTTTCTCTGGAAGACGTTGGCCAGCATTGCGCCAGACGTGGTCAGCTGACCCATCTTGCTCAGGAACTTGGTCTTGGCATCCTCACCCACCAAACTGGAGGCGATGGACATTGAGCTATGGGGAAAAGAACAGGGCGTAAAGGATTAACGAGGTTAACTCTGTTTTTCAGTCCATGTATGTTCATAAAGCATAAATAAAAGCACTTCAGAGAAGCTCCACCATCCTTCACTCGTCAGCCTTTACTCTACTTCTTCAGAGGGGAAATGCTGTTTGCCAATACAGCCCCTCCTGATATTTACAGTCCAACGGCTCCACAAGTTCCTCTTTTTAATTGCTGATTCTCAGACTGATAGAGTGCAGCAGCTACGACACTCTGCCAAGTTGCTGCATTGCTCAACAGAAGCACAGACATCGTATCTGTGAATTTAGGCAGTTCAGACTCTGTTGACTGGTGAACTCCATCAAAAGGGCTTCTCTGTGTTTGGCTCCACTTCCCTGCGTACTATTGTGTGCATCACTTTACTTCTTCTGCATATAGGAAATCATGCTTTATATACCTTTCTGCAGAAATGTGCACGTGCATGTGAAACGTAACACACTGCAGCATGGACACTCGCTCCAAAAGAATTACACCCATGTTACTTCAACAAGTCTTTCAGACAGAGCTCGCTGAGCTGACAGCCACATGTCTGGGTTTTTAGAATATTACATACCAGGATGCACACACGATGAAATAAATGGCGAGGGGAAAATGTCAAAACTCCTTTGAAGATCCACATGATCAATTATAGTACGAGAAGTCGAAGAAAGACCAAAATGAAAGAGGAACAAAAAGCTCTCGGCACAAACACAGAGATTCTAACCTCACACTTTAACTGAGGGTTTTGGGGGGACACACACACCCATAACTGAGCATATGTGCACGGAGAGAAGCAGACATATACATCCACAAATGCACTATTTTTTTAATGAGCCCCGAACACATGTTAACAAGATGGGAGAAACACGTTTTAAAAGGACACCCACAGTATGGCTGCTGTCCAAACTCTCTTTTGGCTTTCCAAAACAACTCCTCTCATTTTCTGCTCTCTGTGAAGATACCCACATAATGAGCGAGGGCTCCAACACTCTCACATGTTCTCCTCTCCTCTGGGGAATAAACCCACACAATACGGGCCCAGTTCCAACACTGTTAAGTGGCCCCTCTCCTCACAGTAGGAATACTTCTCCCTCCTCCTAATTCTTTAGAACCGTCACTGCCTCTCAAGCAATAAAAAAAACATTTAGCAAATCATTTTTCTTTGTTTGTTCTCACCCTTGGGCGTCGGCCATTCCTTTGTTTTCCACCTTGATTTCACACTCTTTTATCATGGAGCTCAGGATACCCTGTGGAGGATACGACAGTTGTAATGTTACCTTATCTACACCTTCGTGAAGCAGAACTGAATCTTACAGAAGCCCTGAGAGGACAGGGAGGAGAGATTATTCTGTGTATGTAAGTGTTACCCCATGTTCTAAATGGGACTTAAAGCATATAGATATATACATATATTGTTTGAGATTATAACTCCCCCCCACCAGTCATAAACACAGGAGACAAAACCTTTTAGATCAGACTTGTTTTTCGGTTCTTCTGTGACAATTTTTGCAATGTCATCTATACAATACTTGTAAACAGCTTTTAACTACCGGAGTGGGACTAGACAAGTGGTGTGTGTGTGTGTGTGTGTGTGTCTAATTCTGTCCCAACGTGACAAAATAAAAAAACCTTAAATGTGTTCGTATGTTTTAATGCATCAAAGTCCCAGTTTGGAAAATATTCCCCGTCTCAGATTCTGGTACGCAGACGTTACAGACGCAGCGGATGTGTGCAGAGGAAAATAATCAGCTGATCATTAGTCACCTTGGGAAAATGCTCACATGAAATAGATCGCATGAGATTCTGAGCCACAAATAAGAAATGTCAGAGGTGTGTGTATGAGTGTGTCTGAGAAAGAGGTGAAGAGAGGGAGACTGTCTGGCCCATCAGTGTGTGAGGACGAGATACTAAAAACATGCATCGTGAGTGAAAGACTCAGTGTCTGAATACGTGTATGAAATCCTCCCTCCCTCCCTCCTTCCCTGCGTGCCAGGAGTGTCTCTTGACCTCGTGCTCAGGAGAGAGTTGCTCCATGTCAGCGCGGAGACACCTGAGGCCAGGCAGGAAGTGGTTGACCATCACCTCTTCAGAAATAACTGCACAGGAAGTTAAGGACTGGAATGAAAACCTTGTACAGTTTAAAACACCAGTTGATCCAAAGCACCTGCAGTTTCATCAATGAGTGTCCTGTAGGTATCACTACAGGGAAAGAAAATCATTAAGAAATTAACTATTTCAAACTGTAACTAAATATATAGCTCAACTAGAAACCCTCTTGCGACGGGATCACAGCAGACGCAACATCAGGGCGTCTGGGACAAGTTTCCAAACTTCCCACACCTCTACTTCGGGGCGCCCTTTGCTCGGCACACGCCCATCTTCAAACTCGACCTTCATTTTGACCTCACATCTGTAAAGTTTCGTGTATGTATCGTGCATTTGTTGCAACGCTACAGACTAAAAACCTTGGCAAATGACTCAAAGCTGCTTCTGTGCTAGCTCCGTTACAGGAGGAGTCTCCCAGTGTGTCTGGTAACAAAGATAAACTGCTCATGGAGACTGTAAGCAGAGGAAGTAATAACCCTCTTATGTATTCATCTAGGAGTGGAGACGTCATAACTTATCTATCCACACGTTCCTGTTTTTCTCACCACATGTATAGAAATGGAAACTAAAATGATGGTGCAGCAGCTCACAATATTATTTAGATTAGTGCTTCCAGGCAGAACTGAACGGGTGGAGTTTACTATCAAAAATATTTAAAACATCTGTCACTGACTCAAGAAAATTGTTTTAAAAATATTTTCCTTCGATTGTACAAACATTCTTAAAATAAGTATATTGCTATATGGCACCAAAGTTGACCAAACTTAAGTTTCCAGCACAATAGTACATTGTCCAGGATTGTATGTTCTGCCACCTGTCAGAGCCGGTGGAGCTGTATGGACTCAGAGTGAACACTTCTATATTTTTAGAGATGGGAATGTACAATTTCAGAGCTTTGCTCACTGATTACATGAGAAAGAAGTGCAGTGGGAGGTAAAGCCTCTGAGGTTTAGGGCTATACCTCCTGGACACTACTGCACTGTGAAATCACAGCTCGACAAAGATCCACAGGAATGCACCTCAGACCAGCTCTCCTCTGTGTGTGTGTGTGTGTGTGTGTGTGTGTGGGTTAGGGTGGGGAGTGTGAGAAAGTAGAAATATTAAGAGAAGGGTGAAGAGACAGAGCAGAGGTAATGTAAACGTGAGTCCTATACTGGGAACTGTTACCAACAATTGGAGTTGAAGTTCAGTCCTTTCCTCCTCTCACGCTCGTTCTCCCGCTCTCATCCTTTCCTTTGCTTAACCAACCCTGTAATTACCTCTAGCCCCAGAAATGGAGGCAGCTTATTTTCCCTTTCTCCTCCTGCCAAATGACAGGCAAACTCTGCCAACACACACACTGAACCGCACACTCAAGCGCAGGGGCCGCGCTGATACGTAGCACAGTTACATCCAGGAGCACATCTAACCAGTGCAGCCGGTGATTCTACCGGCCTTCTCACTGACTCACTGCTACGACAGCTAACCCTGAACTCTTGGAAAACTGCACATCGTTTGACTGAAGTTTCACAAGTATATCTCCAGTAAACTTGGACGAACAGCGCAGGCTGCTGTTTGCTTCCATCACTGAACTCGATGTATTTGGGACAGGACTTTAATTCCTCTTTAAAAACTCTTGCTCAGCAAAGATTGGAAATACAGTCAAATTGTATATTTAAGCCACTATGAATATTGTACATGCACAGCATCGTTCCCTCTAGCTCTGACGCTCGTTTTACGGCACCTTTAACACCTCCCTTTATTCTAATAAAACCCACCTGCCCGTCAGTTTATTTGTCAAAACACATAACATTAATTAACTTCCATCAGATTAGAGCTGGTATTAGGACTATAAACTAAAGGAGGTAAATCCAAGCTGACCAGTGTATTGGCGCAGTGGACCATTCAGTACGACCTATAGAAGGATACAGCAGCAGGACAGGGCGCTGTAGGCCTCAAACAGCTGCGTGGCGATGTCGATCCTCTTGTTCTCCACCGTCTGACTGTTGTTAGCCAGCGCCAGCTTATGAAGATGTGGCAACACGACTACAGGAATAAAAACAAAACATGTCGTTCACATGAGAGGCAGAGAAAACATTCACTCCTGGAGATGTTATTAATGTGTGCGTGTCCTTCACATACACTCGTCTCTGAAGCGTGGCTCCGCATTCGGTCCTACTCTTCCAAACGTCCTGATGATCTCCATGTGCAAAGAGTGCTGATCTTGGTACTGAGGGTCTTCCAGGAATGAGGCCAGCTGCATTTTGACACGCTCTAGCAGCTACACACACACACACACACACACACACACACACACACACACACACACACACACACACACACACACACACACACACACACACACACACACACACACACACACACACACACACACACACACACACACACACACACACACACACACACAGGAAGTATGCTTAACACATGTTTTATAATGATTTGTTAATTTATTTAAATCATTTGATTTAGTCAGCATATTGGGCATGTGAGCACTGAGTGTCGTACCTCTTTCTGCGTGACGGTCTCCATGATGGTGCCAAAGGCGGGGATGGTAGATATCCTCACTGAGCTAAAGCAGGAGAGCAACACAAGGGTTTGACCTTCATAGTCAGCGTGTCACTGTATTCTTAATGTTCCCATTAATGAGGATCTGCTAACCCTTTATATTTACATCTGTGGGCCACGTGCTTGTGTGTTAATGTGTTTAACTGTGTGCATGTTTGATATGTTTTTGTTCTTGCAGTCTGAAATCATTTATCCATAGTTATTGTTTTATTTTATTTCCTCTCGTCTTCTTTCCTTCCTGCCGACTTGCTCCCTGCGTGCTGTTCCCTATGTGCTTGATGGTCTACCATTTATATTTAAAATGATCTAAATAAACATTTGATCACAGAAATAAACTCTTGGGGCTATTTTCAGATTTGAGTGAAATTAACTGGAATTATTTTTGCACATTTGTTATGACAATGACACATCAAGTGCCCATAAAGAGTTTATTCTAAAAACACAAAGATGTAGGACTACCTTGGTAGTTGGTATGTTCTTGGTTTTATCCAAATATAGTGATTACATAGTAATGACATGTTAGTAACCACAGGGAAGACGGAGGTGGTTACTCTGAGCCAGTTTAACAGCTCGCCGCTTTGTTGATCAAGTCACTTTATTTTTGACTCGTCAGATGCAGCGATGGGTAATCTGATTACCCTCGATCTATATAGAGCAGTTATATTCTACAGATCGGTTGGTGCACCCTGACCCGTTAAAGATATACAAAACAACAACATGAAACTAAAGCTAAATGTTGCTAATGATACTTTGAACCAGATCTGAATTAAACACTAGAATAGATCAATAAGAAATACTCATCACATCATTCTTGAGCTAACAGCTAAACAAAAAAATATATTTCTTTCCCCCCACAAAAGCAGTCATAAGAAATACAAAATAATTTCATAATAAAAATATCTGATAAGCAAAGATTAATGAGGTGCAGTTAGGGTGATGTTAGATAATCATTCCACTGTCAGTAGGCGCAGATACACTTAACCATCTCTATAGACTTATATTCTGCTGACACAACGAGATACGTGAAGGTTTTCATGCCAAACATTTGAAATAAATACAAGTTGAATCAAGTTGGGTCAAGTGTGCACACATTAGCATGTGAATTTCAATACAGAGAATGATGAGATGAGAAGGGGCTGCATGCCAACAGTGCTGCCACTAATTTCATTATCTTGTCCAATCACAAACATCTGGATGTGCACTGGCAGTACAAAGTGTTCTTTTGCTGAATAACTTTTTAAAACATGGCATGTTTATACTGCAATGAAAACTAGTAAAACTAGGAGAGTACTCATCCAACTTTAAATGTTTAGTCAATCACTTAAGTGGGTAATTGAATAAAGGAAGAGGCAAATGACTAACTTCCTCTTCCACTGAATCTTCGTGGTGAAAGAAGCTGATATTGCATGATGATTGTGCACATTCAAGAGACACATCTCCAGGAAGACACTGTGAGGATGCAGCCCACAACATGACAATGTTTACAGAGAGGATTTCTTGTGTTGATTGACTCACAATTCAGGCCCACTGCACAGAGTTATTAGGGCCGGAGCCGCACGGCGATCTACTAATGCTTCACTCATGCCTCGGAGAACCAACTGCAAACCCACCACACAGCAGGATGAGAGAGAGGGAGAGGCAGGGTGGGAGGAGAGAGGGACAGGAGGAGGGAGGGAAAGAAAGCGGGTGGGAGGAGAGAGGTGAAGGAAAGAGGCACAGATAGGAGGTAGAAGGGATGATGATGAGGAAAGAGAGGAAAATAGAGAGTGACAGGATAAATCTGAGAAAGACGGGGTGAAGATAACCAACCACTGGCTGACGGATCGGTCAGGAGGAGAGGCCCTGCTCAAATGGAGGAGGGCGGGGAGGAAGAGGGGGCGGGTCACAAGAGCAAGCTGGGACAGTGCTATTGCAGCATGCAGGCACAAATGTGAACTGGTTAGTGTTGCAGACTGATGAGGTGACGAGCGCTGGCGTGGGTTAGTGTTGCAGACTGAGGATGCGAACATGCAGACTGTTGGTGTTAACAGTGGTGATGCTGATGAACCACCCCATGGCCCAGCCTCAACCTGCACAGGAGCAACTCCAACAAACCATGCCATTCAAAAGGAGAACATGAAGAATGTGAATGACTCAAACCGATATCAAATGGAATCAATTATTTATCAAATGACGTCTTGAGAAATAGTTTTGTGCTGGATTTGCTCCTGGCAGGTACAGACTTGTTTCAATGTGATAGTTCCCAAGCGGCAAAGAGAAGGGGGGAGAGACACGCGGCGCGGTTTATTGTTGTTGTTCCACTTACATTTCAGGGTCGGAGGACAGTGTGATGAGAGCCGGCACCACTCTCTGAGCTACCAGCGTCTCATTCACCCCCTTCACCAGCAGCTGATCGGATTGGACAGAGCCAGCCGTGATGTCACAGAGGTGGGCGGGGCATTGGGACAAGAGCGAGCAACACCGCCAATAGATAGAGAGATAAGAACAAAACAAAACAAAAAATAATAGAAAGAAGCAAAACAGAAAAAGGAGAGGGGAAAAAGAAAAACAAACACAAAAAAGATAGAAAGAAAGTGATATACAATGACAAGAACCATAGCTGCAAGGCACGGAACGGCACTGCATGTATCAAGCAAATGTGTGTACACACATACACACACAATCATACACACACACGCAAACACACACACGTGCACACGCATGTATGCAGAAGGAATGGCAAAGCCAACATAGCTAAACTGCACAAATACTTTTACAGTATGGTGAGCATGAAGCTGTGGGCTCCTTCCACAGACTCCAGGTCACATTCTTCATTCTTTTCACTTTTAATTGATCGAATGTTTGACGGGAAACAAATCTGATCTGGAATCTGTGGTAGAGGACCACATTTCAACCCACAGTTGATGGTCAATGGTGGACAGCTAGTCACTATGGAATGGTGACAGTGGGGTGTGTTGGGAAAGGGCGAGTGAACACAGCCTACCACTCCTCCTCCACCCAGTTTAGATCAACATAGGCCCGTGCTACTGCTATACCTAGATCCTCATTCCAAATATTTGACCTAAAGTGTGCACAGATCTCACAGGACGGTGTTTGTTACGGTTGTTTAGGCCAGGACTTTTGCCTTGGGGCCCTGGCAAGGACAAAAACAGGGAAACGGTCGTCTCCCTTGAAAAAATAATAGTAGCATTATGTTTCAACAAGACCTGCAGTACTGAAAAGGTTCAAAGAAATATTCACGAGAAAACATTTCTGATTAAATTATACTTTCCAACAACAGTGAAAAGGAACAGGCCTTGAACTCTTCCGACTACACTTTCAGGTTGCTGACTTCAGCTTTTCTCTGACACGCAGCAGATATTTATGTAGTCCGTCCTGAGACCCGTGCACAGCGAGAGGTCGGATGTTAACTCTACGAGGGTCTAGTCATACAGTTGGAACCAGGGAGCTCATAAGCTACATTAGAATTTACTCACACTCAGAAGATAGAGTAAATATAAAATGCATGTTAAACAGCAGCAATTGCAAGCAGAGCTAGCACATGTACAGCAAATAAATAAACATGAACACAGCATCTATATTGTACGACTGCACAATTGTGTATGACTGATAGTTTAGCTAAATAATACAGAATGTATCATAAAATCAAGACACTTTAACAGGATATTACAGGTAAGCACAGTGTGCAACAAATTCATTAATTAATGACCATTTTATCCATAATTGTGCAGCCTTGTTATATTCTATTGGTATAAACTTCATTTACTTGTATGGCTTGCTAAAAATGTAAAAAAAGAAACATTGCATCAACAACGACACATTTTTAACTTGTATTTTTGTAAACGATCTGGGATTACTTCAATATCTGTGTGTGTGTGAGTTGTTTTCTACCTCAAACATCCGTGCTGCAGTACACCGGACCAGTGCGGAGGTGTGGACGACCCCGTACCACAAAACAGTGAGCAGCAATTCATGGTACACTGGGTTGGCACTGAAGAGCGTAACATAAACACAGGTTAACATTGTTGCAGCTTTCAACCAACAACTGTGAGAGACTTTTTTTTTTTACACACACACACACACACACACACACACACACACACACACACACACACACACACACACACACACACACACACACACACACACACACACACACACACACACACACACACACACACACACACACACACACACACACACACACACACACACACAACAGCAGCAGCACAGCTCGACTATACATGATAAGTTGTGTGTCAATGTCATCCTTTTAAAACCTGGAGATATTTTTGTAATGAAGAAAAGAAAGAGACACAAGCAAAATAAGTACAAATGCAACCTATTCAATCTGCTGTGTGTGTGTGTGTGTGTCTCTCACCCCAGCTCTACAAAGGAGGCCTTCAGGCTGTCGAGAGGTGCATGGGACAGAGACAGGGTGGTCATAACATCCTCCAGGAAACCCACCAGCAGCTTGCGATCCTCGTCCTGTACAGAAATCGGTTACATCATGGAGGCAACAAATACATTAACATCTATAAATATAAATACACACGTGCACATTTCTACAGATCAGTAGTTGGGACAGCAGACGCATTTAGTTGAAGGAGTATCACAATACAGCATGTACTGTCGACATGTGTTTCGCAAGTGCTGCATCATTTTGTGAAGCTAAATTCAAAACAAAAACATGTGGCGGCTTGATGTGTGAGTGGATTTTCCCTTGTGAAAAGGAACAATAACCCAAAATGTAGTGTGGTTCACACTCTACATACTTTGATATACACACAGGAATAGGGGTGAAATGCTCAACACGTCGACAACGTAGAGGAAATGATTTATTTTGAAGGACACGTGGTACGACATAAGCTACTATTTGGCTTCTGCTATTAATCTACCTGATTATAACACGTCAGCACTCCAGTGGCATAGATGGGCACCGTGGCTTTGCAGAGAATATCGTTCCCTCCTGAAGTATCTGACAGAGGAATAAAAGCAGAGTGAAATATGTAAAAAGAAAATGACCATCATCTGTTTTTCAGGGAAATTCAAAAATACACCAACATGACAGGACACGACGAGATGAAGTACAGTCCAATATATTTTGCTAAGCGTTTGGTAGCATGACTGTCTGTGACAAAGTGTCTACAACAGAAAGCATTACATCATTGTGGTTTCACAAAAATCTACTGAAACAGACAATTATAAGTGTTAAGGTCACAATGACCTTAACACTGACTGGGACCCAGTACAAAACACATTTTATAAATGGCCACAATACCAAAGCTAAATCACTTGGCAGGCAGCTAACACCAAGCACCTCCTATAATAACTACAGAAACATGTGCGGAATATAAAAAAAAAAGCAGAGGGGAACACCCATAACTGTCTCCAAATAGCTTGTTTACATCAACAGCGTCTGCACCTCAACTCCACCTACTGACATTCTCTGGAGAGCTGTGAAGTTCTTACAACAAGTGTGTGTGTGTGTGTGTGTGTGTGTGTGTGTGTGTGTGTGTGTGTGTGTGTGTACGTTTAATCTGCACTCACCAACATTCTCTTCTGATAGTCGGAGGATCTCTTGGAACTGTGGTTTAACCTTAAAAAAGGTCACGAGGGTAAACAAAGAGTCATCATTACATTTATAAATACCTTTTACTGTGATTACTTCTGTTACTGTGTACAGCCTGCGATCCCTCATCGTTACACGGTCAGTGTTACAAACTCTCCCTACATGATGAACACTTCAAAACCTTACTGTACTATTTCGCTGCACTGCATTTGAGCAATCAGCTTTATCTGTAAAAGCCACAAATGAGTGGAACGCCCTGCCTGGCGATGTGAGGAGCTGCAACTCTCTCAGCACTTTCAAAACCAACTTACAAAGTATGTAGAAGCTGCTCAGCTCTGCACTCACTGACCTTCAATTGTATCTTATGGTCTTCATTGTACATCTTTATTATTATTATTACTGTTTTGTTATTGGGATTTCTTTGTTTTGGGTAAAGTGGACTACATGACATCACATGTTTAATTAGTTGTTCAGTGACATGTTTTTACCTTAGTGTTGGTAAAAATCTTGCCGAAGGTTCGACACAACCTCCAGAAGAAGCGCGAGAACTCGTGTACGCATGTCGATGATGTCACATTGATACGACCCACGATCTCTATTAGCTGCGGAAGGCTGGAGACAGAGCGGACAGGTGGAAATCAGTGTGTGTGTGTAAGATTGTACCCGATGTACCAAATGCATCTTTTTTTACAAAGCTTCTATTGAGGTTTTACAGATATTTGATGACATCAACAGCTTAACATTTAAAAAAATCTTCAAACTAAATCCTTAACGTAAATAAATGACTCATCAGATTAAATAAAAAAACGTTAAATAAATATAACTCATCAGTTTCACCAACATTTAAAATACATGTAGATGGGGATGAGGACTAAGCAAAATGTGTGTGTGTGTGTGTGTGTGTGTGTGTGTATTTCTTACAGCTGGTTGACCACCCAGAGCAGGCTGTCCCAGCCGGTGGTGCCCTCATGCTCCAGCTGATAGTCGTAGAGGAGCAGCAGGGCACTCAGCATCTCCCTGCTGCCGATGATGGTCGCCACATCCTGGAGGGGAGAAGCTGGTCGGGGGAACCGGGTCACTGCAGGAAACAAAGACATGGGATGAGAGTGGAAACTCAGGAAATGTGCTACTTCTACATGTGACCTGTGTGTGTAGATGTCGTACCCTCTATTGTAGGGATGTCTCCATTGAGTTTGGCTCTGCTGGTGAAGGGTGCGTTCTGCAGAACCACAGCAAACAGAGGAGGGATGAGAGACTGCAGAGCCGTCAGGAACACGTGCAGCTTGTGTTCATCCAGACCATGGTCTCCTTGCTACAGAAGGAGGGAGGTACAGAAGGGAAAAGGAGAAATAAAGAAAGCAAAAGTGAGTTTGTGTGTACAGATACGTGTGTGTGTACCATCAAGGGTCGACTATACACATATTCAAAAGGCACAAAACTGTAGTATTGGATAGTTTTCCTTACAATGTTTATCTACATTAACAATAATGGATGTCTTTAGCTCAACAACTTATTTTTTTACTATCAGGAGAAGGTGAGAAATACTCTTTTGGAAGTCACACGCACACAGATGCACTTACCATAAGTAGTTTCTCTATACGTGCTAACAGAGAGGGGATGAGTGCAGTCTGCAGGGTGCCCAGCTCTGTGGTCCAGGCAGCAAAGGCAGGAATAAAGACCTGGTGGACCGCACCGACCACCCGCTCTGATGGGTCCCCAAGTGACAGCAGCATCAGCTCAAAGCCCTGGAAGACACACACCAGCTGCTGAAACTCTGCTTATGAAAGCACTTCATGTTGAGTTCTGAAACACTTACCTGGGAGTACTTGTCAGAGTCATCGATGTAACCCATGATGATACCCAGACTCTTCACCACAGCCTCTCTGACCATGTCAGCCTTATCCTCAGCGAGCATCTGCTGCAGCATGGACAACACCAAGGAGCTGCGGATCTCCTTCTGCAGACACGGAGAATTCATTCATATTTCACGTGTTTGAATTCATGTAAAATCCCTTTGTAATGATGTGCACATAATATGTCCGTACAGGCAGGTATGGTGCTAAGGCTCCACAGGACTCTGCCACCAACAATCTCCTCTCTGGATATTTGTGATTTATCTGCAGAAGAGGAAAGAACTGTTAGAAACAGAGCAGGGGAGAAGTAGACTGGAGGGCAGCCACAGAGGAATGGAAACAACTAGAGTATCATCAACATGCTGACCGTGTGGAAAACACTATTGCTCTTTCTAAGCAGATTCCCAGCCTTCAAACTTCTGACAGCTGTTGTTGCCATAAATGTGTTAAATGAGGTGGCACAGGTGGCAATAAAAACAAGACTGCTATCACATATAAGTCAGGGACACCATGGAGCTTTGTTTCTAATAGATTGCATATTTAATAGATTAAATTGTTTTGCATTAGAACTTTGAGCATTTCTTGCAAAACAGAAGTATTTTCCTTTTGTTTTGCCAAACCTAGATACGTACGAGGAAGTGGAAACAACAACAAAAAGCCATTTTCAATATAATTTTTTTTACTGAAATAGAAGAGAGTAAGTGTAAGTGAAGCCCTCGCTGTAATAACATTGCAGGAAACCAGTGACAGCATATTCGATTACAAAGACCACATGCAGGGTTCGCGCTGTACCTGCTCCCAGCACTGAGGAAGTAGCTCAGCCTCGACACGCGTGGGACCCACGTGCCTCGCAAACGCAACACACCCCGTCAAGATCATTTGTCTTTGGACACACACACACACACACACACACAGAAACATGTGAGAACACACTGCACAATACACTCATAGTTTGTCTCCCTGTCTCAGGGCTAAACAACAGTATCAACAGGGGTTGAGGAACCTGCATAATAAATAATGCATGGTGTTCTGTCTACACATTCTCACCTCTGCTCATCATCTGGTCTCTTGATTAGGTTAAAGAGGATGTGGAGGAGCTGGTCTCTCTCTTTAGGCTCTGGGTGAAGGCAGGCGGTACATAAGATGAGCGGGATCAACTCCTGAAGGAGACGCGATGAGAGAGAAACAGAGAGAGAGAGATGTGGCATGAGTTCAGATTACTTTGCAAAAATGAGAGTGAGGTTTGAAACACACAGGGAAAGGATGGTCGGCAGCAGTCAAGCAGGCCTGGAGGTCTATGGAGGTCGGGCAGGAGGAAAGGGGGAGAAGGTGTTTATGGGGAGGAAGAACCACAGAGGGTCAACAGGAGTCCGTCAACTCCAGTGAAAACATGCTTACCTCCAACACACACACACACACACATCTCCTACTCTATCCCAGAGTTCAGACAGAGTTTATGGACCATCCAGCCAGAGGGAGCTCAGCTGCCCTTGATACAGGGCCTCTATGGCCAAATTGTGGTCAGCCCTAAATTCCCGCCACACACACACACACCCAAATTAGAGAGTGCATACAGAGTTAAAAATATGTTTTTTTCAAACAAACTCTGTTTTTTTTTCCAGGAAGGTATCAGTTTCCTGCCAAATGCTGGAAGAACGAGCAAAACCCCAACGCTGGACGGACAGATGGACCTGTCAGAGACACTTGGGTAAAGAGAGGCTGTGATGAGTCACTCGCTCAGGGCTGGACCAGCCCTCTGAAGTCAGTGCCATGTTGGCTATCTTTTAAAAAGTTAAAATATGGCATTTAAGTATCAGATGGTCATTTTAGGTGGTTACATCAATATGGGTGAAAATCAGTTCAAGCGTCAAAATGCGGCAAAAATCTTCAAAATATCTCCATTCAGGACAATTTAACTGTCACGTTCAATAATGTTCTGCCCCGTCTTTGAGAACACCATAAATCTTCACGAGAGACATTTTCGGAGACTCAACAGCTTCGTCCTGATAAAACAAATAAAGCAATTCAGCACACATCTGTAAAAAGCCAGAACCCCACGCCAGCCCTGTTCTATTTCTGTGTGAACTCCTGAGCTTCTGATGTGAAGACTCCTTCAGTTCAACATCTGACCAGTCCTGGATAAACATTGTGGGCAGGTAGCGTGGACAGCACGACGCCAGCACCCAGAGGCCGGGGGGTGGGTGGGGGGGCCTGATGCTCTACTTCAAAGGACCACTGTGTGCAAGCGCCGGCATTCATGTGTCGCACTTTCACATTCCACTTTACTATAACAAGCACAGATTCACAAAGTGCGTAAATGCTGGGATTACCATCAATAGTAAATAAGAACACAGGAGAATCCCAGAAATAAATAAATAAATAAATAAATAAATAAATAAATAAATATATATATATATATATATATATATATATATATATATATATATATATATATATATATATATATATATATATATATATATATATTCACTTGTAGCACAAGAGATGTCTATACAATGCAGCATCACGATGCCTTACAATATTCTACGCATTATGATTTTATTGTGACTTGCTTCACATTCTTCTAGTCTCGGTGCCTTTAGTTTTTAATCCATACGGACTCTCTGCTGCATTATCAGACAGACGAGAGCAGGAGTACAAACACTGAGCAGAATGTAAAAGCGTTCTAACTTAACTCTTAAATCTTTTGTCCCGTAACAGCCCTGATAAAACTGTCAACGTTCTTTATCTTGCCAGGCGTTCACAGTTAATGTGGCCGGTAGAAAAAGGAAGTCGTTCGTTGCAGCATTTACTGAAGATTTACATAGAGATTCTACTTATTTACTTTACCGTTTATTAAATAGGGTTGAGAACATTGTGTTGTAGCAAATGACCTCAAATCAAGCCTTTTTCACCAAAAGGAAAAAACAAGCACTTTGCATTATGTTGCTGTACAGGACAGTATATTAAAGAAAAACATAAAGCTTAATGATTTACAGTGTCTGATATTACAGCCAGGTGGCAGGCAGAGTTTCAATGCATCATTCCACCGTTTCAACTCAAACACCTTTTGTTCTTAAGTGGGTGTCATATTCTGACAAAGGTGTGTCTCCAGGCTTGTGGTGGTAAGAAAGCTTCAAGTTGCAAGATGGAAGTGTGAGCAGCTGTGTGTGTGTGTGTGTGTGTGTGTGTGTGTGTGTGTGTGTGTAATGTCATGGCTGCTGAATTTAACGGATATAGTACAAAGTCCACTCAGAGCCAGAAGCCTAAATGTTTTAATCTTCGTCGTCCTCTCCCACCAGGGATGTTATTGGTAGATTATTGGCTAATACTACTGGATCTATCTGACTCATATATTTTTTTCAGCACATTTATGACCATATCTTGTGGTTGTGGTGATTCACAATTTTTGAAAGACCTATTTTATTGACTGTTTTATATCATTGAGTGCTGACTCCCCACTCCTCTTAAAGGGCCAGTAGGAGCCTCAAGTGATCAACAACTGCTTCAGTGAGCAAAAAGCATTTCCTGCGATTGGCTCGGCTACAAACAAGCCTTACTTAGTCTGTTGGAGGAAACATTTTGGCCTTTGTTGTTGCTCAAAAACTGACATCCACAGAAAGATTTGGTCTCATTTTGAACCGGAGCATCTGCTAATTTACCCGATATGTTACGACGCACTAAAGTCAGGCACAATACCAGATTAATAAAATTAAAATGTGTAATCTTAGCTGCCATCTCGACTGTAAGAGAGTCGGGAGGAGAGAGGGAGACACACCTGGCAGAGTTTTTTTTAGTTTATCTTGATTTTGCGAAGAGATTGAGTTCTCCATAACGGTCAGAGGTCAACTGAAACAACAGAACAATTTAGATATGCAAAGCAAACCCTCCTGGAAACTACTCCAACAAGACTTACCTTCTTCAAAAACACACACAATTCAAGAGCATAGTATTTGTTTACACACACACACACAAAATAAATTGCATGCAAGCAGTTATGAAGATAGAACACCTGTGCAGGTGTCTGAATTGTAGCTTGCAAGGAGCAACAGCTTGTTAATACCAAATCTATTTTCAAATCTCTCCTCAGAAGGAATCAACATTCAAATCGTGATAACAAAAGCAAACGCGTTCCAAAAGTAATGGGGAGAAAGCTGGTTTATATTTAGTTACCTGGAATCACTGCACGACCTCATATCATGGAATAAAAAGAAAAAAACACTTTTCTTTGCATAAAACTCCTTTTAAATGTGTTGCTAGAAAATGTTAGGAGATTAATTAAAATCACTCCAGAATCTCAAAAGCCACTTAAAGAGTTTCAGCAAATAAATCGCGCAGGGAACCAATCAGGAAAGGACAGAATAAAGATACACTGGGTTTAAGAGACATACAGTTCACGACCCACCTGCTGCAAAGGCTAAAACTGCATACCTTCAGCCATTTGTGCATGGAATTTTTACTCTTATGACAATGCAAGATAGCATAACGACAGCACTTTACAGAAATGTCGGCGCTACTGCTAAATAAAAAAAACAAAGAATAAATTCTGGCAAGTCAGACATTAATGTGGCAGCAGTTGTAGCCGACAGGAGCTGGACATTAGTTACAGACGTTAGGTCCACAGGTCATGTGACAAACATGCAGATGAGTGCGTGACAGACTCACCTGGCAAAGATGTGCAACCATTCTCTAGAAGAGAGGCATGCATGAGAGTGAGAGAATGAGTGAGACGAAAAGAGAAGAGTAAAAATAAAAACCAGTGAAGGCAACACGACAGCAAACGTGAGTGTGGGGGACAAAAACAGCAGAGGAGAGCGAAGTGATGACGACACTGGTGAAAACAAACGCCATCATAGAAGAAGGTGGAATTCACAATCAATAGATAGACACAAGTCAGCTGGGTACCTGCAGGTTACAAATGAGCTTTTTATTCATACAGCTTGCAGGCAGAAGACACAGTCACATCTGGGAGTAACACGGACAAAGGTGCTAAGTGCAGCATTAGTACATTAGGTTAGAGACTTTAGTAACAATCACTAGACCGCTCCCAAGAACAGTGCAAGCCTCTACACGGTGCGTAACTCTACATTGCAAGTTAGTTGGATTTTGGGAATACCTTGTGGCACAAACCAGGAAGAGGGTGTTGTTCTTTCTCACAATAGGCTAATCGCCAACAGAAAAACATCTGTATCATCATGTTTAACCCCTTCAGCAGTTGGTCCGCTGCCCATCTACTTGGGGATTTGCAAGCTAAAGATGACCGTGTTCTCTGCAACTTTCCCTCGATGTTCACCTTGCTTAGCCCTGCTGCTCTGTGTGCATCTATGTGATCCTGCGAGCAGACGCCTGTGATGGTGACAATAATGACGGTGGTGCAGGGAGGAGGAGGAGAGGAGCAGCAGGAGTGTGGTTACCTCTCGTTTAGCAAGAAGGACGTTGGGGACGATGTGAGGGAGGCAGCGGCCCAGCATTAGCATCACACTCTCCTCACTGTCTGCTATACGGGACACCTGGGGGAGAAAAGGAGGGACATTATGTACTGCATTTTATTCAGTCGTGTTTGTTAGTGTACAGGAACAATGTGCTGACCTCTGCTCCCAGGCGACTGTCGGAGCACATTCTGCAGAAGGACAGCAGGGCTTGCTGGAAGGCCGGGGATAACTTCCTGCGACACCACAAACAACAAGAGACCAAAAGGAACAGTCACCACATACCACTTAATCTGTGTCGTCCACAAAGACTCTGGAGACCACTCAATGATTGAGGAGAGGACTGGGCCGCTCTCATATGTCAGCTGTATATTTTAATGGAATAACATGCTTCATCTACAGATAGATGGAGTTTGGCTACAAGACAATACAGCAGCACTGGGATTTGTTCTATTTTACCACTATTTCTTTGAAAATATACATGAATCTGATCAAAGGGAAATATACGAGAACATATATGCATGTAGGAATCACAGTATTGCATCGAGCGATGATCCACTAGATGTCGGATGACTAAATATACTACAGCTTGGGTGGGATAGCGGTAAGAAATGTTTATACATGACCAAAAGGGAAAAGTTAAATTCCCACCAGGACCTGCTAAGTGCTCTGGTGACATTAACCCTTCACATCCTAAAAAAACATCTTAATCTAAATGAATGTTTGTGACTTTTATTTGAAAAACTTAAAAAACCCTTGATTTGAAAAGACCCCTGTGATGAGTTTAAAGTGTTATTAATTTATTTTCCTATTCAGATATTTATCAGGTTGACCAGATTTGGGACAAACTCATGGAAACATTGATGGACTGGAATATATTAAGTAAGTTGTCTGTTGTGGCTGCATAGGCTGAGCGCTACCTCCATCTAGTGGTTTCATGTAAGAACGACACTGAGATGTGTTGTGTGGCTGCAACAGGAAGAACAACACATACATTCGTCTTTACAGGAAGTATAAACAGAATTTCAGAACTCACCTGTTCGGTTGATCAAACTGGACAGGAGGTCGACTCTTAAGTTTGCCGTGGGACTGTGGATGAGGCTGTGATATGTTCTGAGTCGAGGGGGACTCGGGTTTAGTGTCAGGCTCTGAATCCCCCCGGATGTCCAGATACTCGCCGTTATCTGTAGGAGGCTGAGGGTGAAATGAGAATAAGTTAGAATACAGTGGTCAAATATCTGTGCCTCGGTCAAACTACACCGATAAATATATCTTTTTTATTTATTGCAGGACATAAGTTTGTGCATTACATGCTCAAATTGACCACATACCGCAGAGAGAGGGTCAGTGGAGAACGTGGAGGAGGGGGGGTGAGATGCTTTCTGGGAGCCCAGGTCCAGTGGGGAGGAGATAGTCCTCTTCAGTGTATGAATCTCACTGTGAGGGAGGAGAAACCAGACATAGAAGGACACTGACTTCTTCACTAATAAGAAGCATGTAGTGTTTCCTGCAGTCAGTCAATCAAACAAAAACTAATCTTAAATCCAGAAGCAGTGGTAAATGTTCCACGCTGTCACTACCTTGTGGCCTGTTTTCTTCACAGTTGGGGTTATAATGTTGTAAACTTGTTACAAAACATTCCTAGACTTTCATGGATGCTTATAATTGTTCCCATAGTGGTAACTGTTTTTGTTGCAATGGCATATAACTGCTATGAAAAGAGCATCAGAACACATTATTAATAAGACAAACAGCACAACTGCAGTGTCTCAGCCGGTCTCACTGGCTGATTCACCTGTATATTACACAAACATGCACCAGGACACACACCTCTGCAGTTTCTTAATCTGCTCAGCGAGGCTCTGCTTCTCGTTGTTCAGGAGGCTTATCTGGTATTCCAACTCTTGGACGACTTCTGTCTGTTGCTATAGACGGACAAAAAGATGCAGACACTTAATCATCTCCCAACTCTTCATGATATCTTATATAACAGCCACTTTTCATTAAGCTCCACAACCTTTTACTGAAACATTGAGAATGTAGAGGCAGTTATGTTTCTTTCAGTGTAGTAGCAACATTTCTCTGATGAATTACACCCACCCACCCACACACCCACCCACCCACCCACACACACACACACACACACACACACACACACACACACACACACACACACACACACACACACACACACACACACACACACACACACACACACACACACACACACACACACACACACACACACACACACACACACACACACACACACACACACACACACACCTGATGTGAGAGGTCAGGCTTCTTTGGGGGATCTTGGGCGATGCAGTTTCCTGGAAGATCGCTAAATTCCACCCCGACCGACACATCAACCGTGTCCCGGGGAGAAGGAAGGGGGGCACCACAGTTCCTGTAGAGCTGTAACAGGTCGGGGGGTTTTGGGATGTTGAGGCCAACATCATCCCACAACTCAAAGTCCTGGAAATAAACGTTAAAAAAACAAATAATTAAAGAACTGGGAGTGTCCTGTGCGTAGATGAAGCAGAACACCATGAAGGCTCAGACAGCTGATCCGAGTTGTTGAATTTATTTATGGTCACATGACCCGACCACATCCGTTAGACCAGTGCCCTCATGCTCACAAGTCTAATACCTCATATTTTACCATCGCAATAAGAAGACTTTGTATTAAGAAGCAGGCAGAAATAAATGATATATCAAAAAATGACATTTATTATTCTGTTTTTAAAACATACAACAGCCATAAAGGTTTTTACCTGATCATCATTTTCATCAGAGAAGGTGATGGAAGAGAGTTTGTACTCATTTTTTAATAAATATTCATTCACGAGGAAGTTTAAGGCTCTTTTCTCCAGCGAACGTATCGGCTCCTGAGGTAGAGAGGAAAGAGAAGCCGTGTAATGATTCACACAAGGCAGTAACATCATCACAGGGGTTTAAAGGAACACATTTATTCCCTTGATTCATTTGAAAAATGGAGAAGAATTCACAAATCTTTTCACTCTCAACACTTAAAGATTCCCCACCTGAATTTCAGCACTTGACTTGAAGTCTTTTCTCTCCTGAGAGGGCACTTCGCTCTCTGAGAAATTGAGAAGATTTTAGATGAGTTTGAAAGGATGCTGAGTGTTATTCATCAAGATGAATACTCTTAGAAAAAAAAGAGAGAAAGCTGTAACAAAAGAGGGTTCAGGTGGAGAAGAAGTTAAAAGTACGCCACACCTGCTGCCTGAGTCAAGTTGGCGCGCAGAGCCTGAATGGTCTCCTTTGCTTTCCGTAGCTCAAACTCCAGCACTGGACAGGAAGTGACAACACACACACACAGGAAATGCATCCAACCAAAGACAGGGAACAAACAAATAAAACAAAGATGGGCATGAAAAACAAAACAACCACACAAAAGATTTGTAAGAGTCATAAAACAAAACAATGAAAAAGGACACATGCAAATTATGGGTCTGAGGAACGCATGCAGCAGAGGATCATGGTAAAGCTGGCTGGATGAAGTGTGTAGTGCATCGAGACAAATCTCAATGGAAGGATTCCCTGCCCTCGTTTTCTCTCCCATTAACGGCTCTGATGTGACTTTAAACACATCTATTCAAGCTACTGAAATGTTGATAATCTGTGAGAGCTGTCTGACAAAGGATTTTACAGGCAAATAAATCACTAAAAAGTATTTAAATCATTTGGTTTCAAGCCACTCAAAGTAGTGCTCAGGTTTGTACTTCCTCATACGATGAACATCACAATCTACGCCATGAAAGTGAGGAGTCAAAATGTCATTTAGAACATGGCAGGCTACTGTTACTTGCCATTTCTGACGTCTTATACATTCAGAAGCAGCAGACATTTGAATAGAATTGATTTTTTTACACTGAAATTTGAAAGGCTAAACTTACGCTCAATAAAGAAAAAGAACACACAAGATTCTTAAGACATGTTAGATAAAAAAAAAAAAAACACACGCAAAAAGTAAGAAGCGATGGAGCAGGAAAACTATGTTGCATTGCTGTGCACTGAAAATCTGCCGTCTGATCCTGTTGATGTCCCCAAACCTGCCGTCTGATGTGGTTCAACAGGTAGTGAAGGTTTCGTAACATACCATCAAAATATTAATCAATCTACAGTATAATAATAGTTATTTCCTGTAAGGACATTGTCAATCTCCTGTGACTTTAAGAATACTTTTTTTGTCTGCGAAAAATAAAATGCCATCAACACATTAGTGTTGACTCCGTCATGCCCGACTTGTCTAGCAGATCAAGAGTGCACAGGATGCAAGCGCAACAAAATGGAAAACTAAGAACAAGGTAGTAAAAAAAAAAAAAAAAGGCAAAAGGCTAGTCTGGATGGAGTGACTTGTCCAGTATTGTTCACTGGGGTTTGATCAACGTCAGGAGAAATCCAGAAAACCCAGAGTCAGACAGCTGGGGGGGCATCGTGGCCAGAAGAACAGGTTGTGGGGATGAGAGTGGGGGTGGGTGAAGAGGGGAAAGTGGCGGGGGAAGGGGCCAATTTGGTGAAGAATAGTCATTTTTAAAAAGATGCATCATTTGTAGTTGGGAGAATGGAACCAACATCTCTGCTGCATGGTTTTAATGTGCCCTCACTATGCATTAATGTACAGTATGTTTCAAGCCCCAAACCATAAGCAAGCTAGTTCCCTGTTTACACTTGAGGTGTACTCACCTACTTCACTTAAAAAAGGGACAGATAAGCCCAACATCTAAAATACATGTTTTTCTTCTTACTTGTAGCGCTAATAATGAAATATTGTTTTGGTTCCAGGTGTTGGAGATATCGGGCGTAGAGGTGTCGGCCTTTTCTTGAATATAATGAGCAGATGCACGCTTCCTTCGTGACACAGTTGGCTCGTGTAGTTTTGGTACTTACGTAATTGGATCATCATTTTTTTTGAAAGAGACATTGCTGTTGAGTTTTTCAAATGTAGATTTTTGACAAGCTGAGTGCCATGTAGTTCCATTATATTAGAGAGAAGACAGACATCTCCAACACTCAGCAACTCACGCCAAAACAATCTTAATTGATAAATTAATTTTTGATTTTGGGGTGAACTGCTCTTTTTTCCTTGACAAAATCGTCGCCCAATAATTTGTTTTACTCTCATAAAGGCAATATAGACATTTACAGTTAAAGAAGACACTAGTTCTCATGCATAGCAGTCATGTACAGTACAGAGGGAAACAACAATATAATGTCAAAGGAAGAAAACACAATAAAACATCAAATATGTTGTTATGGATTGGGGCTTTCGGGACTCATTGACTAACACTTACCGACCAAATGTGTGGATGACTACAGAACGCTGCTAACGGATAATGTTAACCTCTACTGTGGCAAAGAGTGCAGGGCTAGTAATGTTCTCATGTTGGCCCTTATAAAATAGAAAGTTGAAAACAGTAGGCAGGTTAAAGGTTCAAAGTGTAAGATATGCCAGAATTTAAAACAATGAACAGAATGTCAAGAGGTAACAGTGTTGATGTCAAAGATGTCTGTGTGTTGCAGAGATATCTCCTGAAGCTAGCATGCTAACAGCTAGCTGCTCTCCGTCCTGTCTTGTAATACCACTTGTTCCTCTAGAGGTGATAGTGAGTCACTGCAGCTCCAGTCTGCCCTCAGTACAGAGAGAAGAAGCTGCCTGACTCGCTTGTAAGCATTACAGCCATAATCCTGTTTTATAGTTTGTTTATTAGATTACATTCAAAGTGACAGAAATGAGAAAACCTACAACTGAAATATAAACATTAGAGATTGTACGGACCCAGTTTCGAGGTGAAATACTGCCCCCTTATCTTTGGAGCAGGTGTTACACATTGAACCTTTAAGTTAACATAATACAATTAGTCCCTGACAGTGTTGCCCCTTCTCCATGAACTCATCACACAATATCTCGTGACTGAGCAGCTGCTCTTAAAACCAGCGTTCTGTGATGAGGTACCTTATTTGGCGAACACTATCTAATAAAAGGCGGAAGGAGGTGTGATTTCAAAAAATGCTGAGACAGGTCCCGCTCCAAAAATACCACAGACTGACTCAACAGTGTGAGAGATGATGGGAGGAGGCACAAACACCTCTACCGAGTTAAAGGAAGAAACATACAGCATGTTGGAAGTGGACCATGTCGACGAAGGTGCACCATTCTTGTGATACACGGTCTGTAAATGATCTTAGTGCTGCCTGGCTAGATTAAAACCTCTATGGCAACAAAACAATATGTTAAAACACAACAAGATCTTGTTTAGTGGGAAAAAAGGCTCATCATTTTGGTCATCACCACTGAAGCAGTACCTCTCTACCTATTTCAATTGTATGGGGGATTGGATTACACTGACATTACTATTCTACAAGTGTTGATGCAGCCGTCCTGTTTCATTCTCTTTGTGTCTACGCCACCCTCTCATTCTGTCATTGCCTATTCTCCTGACTTGTTATTTCCCCAGGGTAAGCCGGTTCTCTTGCTTTGAGCCCCGGCAGTACAGTTCATCTTACCTGCCACCCGCTCGTCTGACTCTCGGTTGCCGTCATCTGAGTAACGAGCAAAGTCCAGAGAGTCCAAGGTGCTGATGCTGCCTGCTCGATCTGAACAGAGACACAGAGACGGAGACAGTGAGACAAGGATACAATGCACACAGTTCGATGAGTCCAATGTCAATCTGCTCACAGAGCTTAGAAATGTGACAATGAATGCACTGATCCTGGAGATAAGTTGATTTATGGGACATGGTCGGCTACACAACAGTAGCCCCACTGCGGTCGGGATTCAATATTTTGGAAGCGTGTTGACACTGGGTCTTGATTTTAGGGATGGTCGGTCTTCTACAAAACAGATGGAAACTTTATTAAATTCAGCTAAAAGCAGAGACATTTAAGAACTATGTGGGAAGGTTATACGTTAGCCAAGAAACATATGAGTCACTGCACGTGTGGGAAAACAAATCAATCATAAAATGTTAACTTTGCTGAGAACTTTATGCCCATTTCCAAGCGTACACCTCCAACCAACAACCTCACATCTGAGTAAGTATTGTTCACTCAAAGTCCACATAGAGCTGATACATAAGCATACTTGTGCTCATATTTCACTGAGGTAGGCTGGCCAGGTAGCTCAACCAATGGTGTTAGCTTTCCTCCACCTCAAAACAAGTGCAAGATTGGACTGTTTGTTCTAGGATATCAAGATACATTGGAAGGTCAAGCCAAATGTAGCATGTAGACTAGTTTTATAACCATAGCCTGCTTTGCCAACACGCTAGTGGACCGAACAGTAGCTGCTGATTCATATAAATTCATGTTTGCCTTGCAAACTTATAATGTCAATGTTTCTTTCTTTTCTGAAAGTATCCTTGGGAGAAGATTATTTATTGGTGTTAATCAAATGACCTCGACCTTTCAGTGCGTGTGCCTGTTAGATCAATGCTTGACAAGAAATGTTTCTTTAGCCAAAGACTAGATGTTAACCTTACAAATAAAGTAGATGCTTAAGGTTAGTGTGGTTATGCATGTCACATGCAAATGTATGAACATCCAGCTTCACAAAGCACAAACACTCAGTCATGTGCCTGTAGAGAGAGAGTGTCAGTGTTCTGTCATGCTGGTGTTAGGTTAACCCTGTTAAGTGTGCAGAACACTTCCAATGGTCCTCACTTCCTGATAATGTAAGCTGGAGGTTTGCTGCAAGTGGTTGAAATCTATGTGGTGAATCAATGGGAAATAGAGTGTTTGTATGCATGTGTGTGTGTGTGTGTGTGTGAGAGGGAAACAACCTGTAATTCCACATGTGCTGGAGCATGTGTGTGTGGGCCTAATTTGAAAAAAGTATTTGTTCCAGTCTGACCTGTCCGTTCTGTGACCGTGGCGTGTATCGTCTGGAATGTGATAGATCTGACACTTCAGACTGTCACCTCTTCACTGCACTCCTGACCTCCTGCACCCACCCACCCACACACCCACACGGTGTCTCTCTCTATGCTCCGGAGTACATGAGTGTCACCATCTCACATTCAATCACACGCTACAAATGACCCTTTATTTGTGCGATGAATGAAGGAAGCCTCTTTGTCTCTCCGGTGGTTTGTATTGAAAATAGTAATCTTACAAAAACAATTGGAAGGCCAACGGGAGCTTCTTGGAGGAAAAGAAGTGGAAAGACAAATGTGATGGATATATTTTTTTTTTCTTCTGCTTTGGCAAGTATAAAACCAAAGCTGATGAATTGGAGACAAGGAGAGGAGCAAGAGTTTAGTCCGAGAACAAAGAGGTACAAACACAGACAAGGAGACAGGAGGAGATGGATGTGAGGAGCCAATAAGCTCTTTTAATGGGAACGAGGTTTTGGCAAGAGTGCCGGCTATTTAGAAAATATAGCCTACATAGGATGAAACAATGGGGAACAGATTATAGAGGATTGCACATGCAGGCACATAAAACTCATGTTTGCCTCACATTGTCAAAATGATGAAAAAATATCAAATGAACTGTCATAATGAATAAGCCTGTGTATAAACTGGGCCTGATCGTCACCTGGAAAACGATTCTGATTTAAAACCACACTCATCTGTTGTGCAACTGAACTAGGATTTATATTTGCAAATAAGATTTCCATGCATGTATGTAATAGTAGATAGATAATATGACAACACGATAACATTATATGTTATATGGTAAATATTTAGTATGCTGTGCTAATTCACAAATGTGAAAACTAAAAAAAAAGGTACCAAACACAAAAATAACCCAACCGGGATTTGCTCCACTGCTTAACATATGCACACACAACACTTTGCATTGCACAGAACCACCTGCATTCATTCACAGACACACACACACACACACACACAGACATACAATTTAATGAAAGGCAGAGAGCTATGAACAGGCAGCCAGTCGGTGGCTGTCCAGAACTACATGGAGCCGAGCCAACACTCATTAATTGCCTTCTTACACAAAACCAACTCCCTGACACAAACAGAGGAAACGATGGAAAGACATTATAAAGTGAGAACACATGAGAAAAAGCAAGCGTGCACGTCACGTTGAGCCCACTAATAGGGAGTGCTAGTTAGAGATACACAGTAGGATCGTCTCAGCAGCCTGGTGTATGGTTGACCTGGATTGTGCTAACTTTACAGATTTGTAACGAGAGAGAGAGAGAGAATGTAAATAGTGGTTAGAAATAGAGCTGCAACGATTTGTTGGCCAATCAATTAGTCGATTGACAGAAAAGGAAATGCCAATTGTAAATCACCCAGGCAGAACGGGAGAGAATGCTTTTATCAGCCTCTCAAATATGGAGATTTGCTGCTTTGCTCTGTTTAATGCCATAATGAAGTGAATGTCTTCGGTTTTTAAGAGTAACAAAACAAGACATTTAAAAACCACTTTGGACTTTAAGAAACTGCGATGGACATTTTTCACTATTTCCTGACTGGACCAAACAATATTTTCATTATCGATTAATCTTCAGATTGTTTTCTAGATTAAAATGACGACATTTATAATCCATCATGTGAAGCTACTATTTAACCTTTTTGAAGTAGCAGATGGAAAGTGCCTGCAGCTACAAATTAACTTTTCCTCCACTTTCTGGAATCCTATCTTATGTGGCAAACCACAGCAACTTAAACGTGGCTGTTTACCATCAACCTTGTATTCGTGGCGAGTTAAAAAGCTCCTCACATCATATGCGCAAATAACTACCCGAGTAGCCAATGAGGGGTGGAGAGAGAGAGATTCATTCATGCTTCCTTGCTGCAAATTAGCAAGGTGCTGAGAGAGGCCTTGCTGTGTCATGTGGCTCAGTGCAACATCTGCAGATATGATGCTGCTCGTCATTATTCATGCACAAGCTCACTGCAAATCAACTGCTTATAGCTGACAGGACAGGACACTTTCAGAAGAATCTGAAGCAAACACCTGCACAATGTTATTAAGGCACTGGTTAACTATTAGACGAAGCATTGACCAGCCAAGCAAACTATCATCACACTTTGATGTCAAACATATTTTGCATTTATCAATCTTCATTTTGCAGTTATCTATATCACTCCTACTTAAAGATATGCTGAGTACATATCCATATCTATATCCAGAATCTAGAAATGACTTGGTTTTTCAATATAGTGCTGTTTTTTTCCATTAGCGGCTAATGTTCAACGTGATTAGCATGTAAAAGATATGCATGTTAAATTGATGTTTTATTTTCTCTTGTAGGGGATGTTTTTAGATAAGCCTGCAGTAGTTTTCAACCTCACCTGCACGTGTATTTTATTTCTATTTTCTCAGTCTGACCTTTCTTTTCAAAATGTGTAAATAACACATAAAAAGACTCAGCTGGTGATGCATCATTTCTTGCGTCATGCTCTCGACCCCTGACTGTGTGCTTATCATGCCGTGCCACAAGTTACTTCATTCAATAATATGAACCCCTATGAATCCTTTCATCACCATCTGCAGCCCAAATCTATTCCAACAGGTACATCAAAAGGTGGAGGCTTGTCGCTTATGTAGTGCGTACCATCCTGAAACATCAGTCAGCTCAGCGGCCGGGGTTCGAGTCCGGCTCGGGGCTCTTTATTGCACGACATTCTTGAAGAGTCAGCAGGCCAGTCTCTCACATGAAGCAGAAAAAAAATGCCTAAAAATGATCTTAGAATAAATAAACACAAAATCATACGTTCAAACGGAAGGTTTTCAATGTGTTGCTGTTGTTTGAAAAATGCTCCTGAACAACAACAGACATCAGTATCACTTCCTTCTCAACGACTATACTTAACTCCATCTTCCACCCTTCAAACATGAGGGAAGATATCACTCCGGTGATCATGTGAGGTCTTGGCTATCAGATTATACTGAAGGGGAAAGGTGGCATTGCCTTGAGTCCATTGCTTTCTCCCTTAACAGCTTCATCTTTTTCTGCAGATGGTAAATTTGACTAATTAGAATTTCTTTTCATATTCTCGTGAACCTTTAAGCTCATCCCAAGCTAATAAGACTGAGATCGCACTGTTTCTCCATGACCTTCCCGTCAGTTTCACAACAGGGGTGCTGTCAAGTCCCGTCATGCTGTTCGAAGACATCATCATAAAACATTTATTCTGCTGCCGTACTCGAAACCTTTTGGGGGTTTCTATGATAATGCAACCGCCAGGCCTTTGCAACGAACACACACACACAGCTCACAGTTGTCTCTGTTGGCTGCTGCGGTCTCTAAAAAGTCAGTCTATGCAAGTATTTCATTCTACAGGGTGGGGCAGGGGTTGCAGTGACTCTGACAGGCTGTCATCTGCTATCTAACCTCAGACCAGTCACAGCAGCCTCCTGAGACATCAGGTTATTTGTCAATTGCTACTGCATCAAAATGAGAAAACATAAATATTCAGGTTATAAAAGCAGATCTTCTCTTCCTTCAGCATTTATTTATAAGCTGTGGATCCCTCAACTGGAAAACTGCAAAAATGTTTAAACAAAGAAAATCAGAATCCGGCCTTGTTGCTCAGCCCGAACAAAAGAAGTAAAACATCAAACCGTAAACACTGGGACCCCTTTGCACACTAACACACTGATTTGAATCCTAAAATTGATGAGGAGGAAGTCCTCAAATGAATGACCAAAGTGACTCTGCACAGGAAACATTTCCAATTCACTGTTCCTTGATTATGATGGCATGCACCACAGTCAATTATGGCCGATACTAATAGCAATATTAATTTGGTTCATTTGAAACTACACTCCCAAGTGGAAAATCACACCCACTGGTGTGATACTGCACTGACATAAACAAAGAGCATCTGCTTTCATGGAGACTGACTAACGGAAATAAATACCAAATACCAATTTTTTTCAGTGGCAGGAAAAGGGAGGAATACTTGGTAAAGATCGGTTCATTTGTGTTGAATCAGGGATGTAAGTCTAAGTTCATTAAATTTGTAGCCTTTTGGTTGTTTACAAGAAAGGATGGGTGTGTAACCATCCACATTGTTTCTATCCTTTCTCTCCTGGATCTAAGATAAATATACTTTGACAAGACAGGTCCAATCACAGCAGTGGAGAATACTAAGCTGAGTCATTTCCATTAAAACCCAAGAGTCATTAAGAGGATCCAATAAGAAAAGTGCAGACGAGGGCATTTTATTTGACACGTTATCACTTTCTAGTCACATACAATCCCCTAAGGGTTCATACACTTATACAAGGCTTTCACTTAAATCCTGCTCGGGGAAATCCTAATATCCTCACGGTGTGTGTGTGTTTTTTTAACCTTTCTGGCTCTCTTTCAGACCAGAGGGAGCTTTATGGTGCCTTACAGGTCTATGTTAACTGTAAATAGATTTGCTCCACTCACCTCTGTGTAATAAGGTTTTGTCGCTCACATTCGCTCCTGTGCTTCGTTTAGTTTATGGTAATACTACTCCTGCTGCTTTATACCAGGTTTTATTTATGTGCGGCTTGGGCTGTCACCATGGTTACAATTTGCATGGCATGTTTGTTTATACATAAGCCTTGTAAAGTGGATGAGTGTGCTTCAGATATGCAGCTTTTATTAATAAACCAATGTAATATTTATCTCCCTCGCTAAGTAGAAACAACTGGCACAAAGATGTAGGTTCCAACCAAATTCAGGATGTATAACGCCCTGCTGTATCCTCTTTACCGAGACACTGTAGCCCTTTTTTCAATTTCAAATTTGCTTTATTAGCAAGAGAGTTCAATAGAGTATTGCAAAAGCAAGTTGTAGAAGCCTTCTCTTAAATTTCTTGCCTCTCTTTTTCCTTTCCTGTATCTGATCCTGAACTCTCACCTAAAGAAAAGGGCAGCGTGTATTTCCCTACAGGGATCCATTACATCAGGATGATTATAAAAGCTCTGTCAAAGTATCAATAATCCATCTCATCCAGCGAGACAGTGTGGTGTAGCCTAATCACATGTATGTGGTCATGCAGTCAGTATGTCAGCCAACACAGCTGACCCTCGAAACCCGCTTGTTGGCTGCGGGCCCTGGACCGAGAAGACAGGTGCAGCAACCGGATAACGCTATCTCCTGATCGATTGGCTTCCAAATACAGTGTTTTAGGCTAATGTTAGCTAGGCAGTGGGGTGACTTTATAATGCAGCTACGTGACTAGCACTATGAGCTCATATTAACGTTACTTACTCAGTGGTCCTCCAGGTCCGAGTACCTGGTCTTTGGCAGGCGGAGTGCCGCTCTGTCGCTCGAAGTTGCCAGGGTTAGAGAAATAATCCCTCAACCTCGGAAGCTCTCTGCCTGCTTCCAACAGTTCAGTGTGAAACTCCAGGGCCGTGAGGATGTATTGGTCCCGTAATAGCTGAGAAGCGATACCATCTACAGATATCCGTGTCTCCGCGGTGCCGGCCATAGCGGAGGTGGCCGCGACCGAGACCGAGACCGAGCCCTCCCCGCTCGGGCTTGTCCGGTTGCTAGACAGCAGAAGCGTCGGGGGCTCGGCGTCCCCAGACGGGGAGCAATGATTACCTGGCGGCGGCCCTGGCGCCCCATCACTTGGGCTTCTCTCTGTGTCAACTGTTTCATTAGGACGCCGTTCAGCCTCTTCCTCAGAATCACTGAGATTAAACGGGTTGACCGACGCCATTTTTGCACTATAAAGATTTTTAGCTAGCTTAGCTAATCAGAACCGCTTCTTCCTGAATGGATGCTAGCTATGGTTTGGTAGGTGGCTTTCACAAGGGAGGGAAATGCGAAGCTGTGATTGGTCAAATTTGAGAGAAGTTATCCCAAATCCCGCCTCTTTTATGGGATAATGAGAAATGATTGGATAATGGCGAGACAGAAAGGAAAACTGGGCAGGGCACATTTGACAGCTGATAGCCGATGTGAGCTAATGTGTTGTCAAAGAACCACAAGCTGTGAAAATAAAAACTCACAGTGAAACTACACTGGAACACATATATTTAGATAATAAAAGTCAATGCAGCATTTTTTATTGATTGCTTTTTAAAAGAGAGCTCGCTCGGAAATAAATATTTTAACTACAGTACCCACAATTCAGCAGCAAAGTACACACGTCAACGTAAAACGTCAGAATCACAACAAGGAAGTGGATGCTCAGTGTGTCTGCATTTCTTGTACTAATCTTATTAGAAAGAGCGACGGTTGCTTTTGTAAAAGGACGCACTTAAAGATTACGCTCATCTTGTTGTGTACATTAAAGCCTCAATCTTTCGCGCTCTCTGGATATATAATCAGCTACGAAGATAAAATGAAATCTAAATCAGGTGAATGGGTAGTAATAACTTAGATAGTTTTGCTCTCCCATTCATCCATCAACGAGACAGCGTCCCCCGTTTTTATGGGCAGATTCCACTGAAGTCACATACATGGTAATACATTTTTGCATACCCTAAATATGCAGGTCACTCTCTTGTAAATACGCTTTAATAAATTAAATGTACCGAACTCATTATGTCTGCACGTTGGCTAATGGCATATGGTGACAGAAGGATTACCCCTGCCCGTAAGCAGTCTTTACATGGTGCATATTATGGCTTAATTATATAATACTGAACCTTTCTAAAACGTCCTTCTCTATTTGAACTAACCTCTTAATCCTGAACTGTATAACTATATGTTTGTCCATATTTGCCTCAGTCTTTTTTATTCTTTCTTTAATTCTGTCTCTTTTTGTTTTCCCGTATCACATGCAAACATATCAAACCTTCTTTCCTTCGTCTCCCCCCCAGGTTGCTCTGCAGTCCCAGCACAGTGTTTACACTCAAAATGAAGATGATCACCTTCCTGCTGGTTGGACTGATAGTCCACGTGATCTTCTTCCTCTCTATCTTTGACATCTACTTCACCTCTCCCCTGGTCCATGGCATGACACCTCAGGCCACACCGCTGCCCCCACCTGCCTCTAGACTGGTGTTAGTGGTGGCCGATGGTCTCAGAGCAGACAGCCTCTTCACACTCCTCCCCAACGGCTCATCCAGGGCCCCATACTTGAGGTTGGGAAACTGAGTGTTTGTGTATTAATTTGTCCAGTACAGGAAGCAGTTTGTATACATCTGCAATGAGTTTTTATTTTTTTGTGTGTTTGTTTCTCAATATCAGGAATGTGATGGAGGAGAAAGGTACCTGGGGTGTGTCACACACACGTGTACCCACTGAGTCTCGTCCGGGACATGTTGCTCTCATCGCTGGCTTCTATGAGGATGTTAGTGCTATTGCTAAAGGTAGGTGTACATGTTGATACAGAATAGTCTATGGGGAAGATTAAAAGGACAGTTCACCCCAGTTTTATGTAGGAACTATTTTCTTTCTACCGAACTACACTCGCCAACCGTATCACTGCGCAGAAAGAAGCGTGCATCCACTCATGGACGAGAGGCTCACTCTGTGGGGGGGACTACTGATGTGTCTGTTTGTGACTGCAAGTGCAATGACCTTGTTCTGTGTGTGTGTTCAGGCTGGAAGGAGAATCCTGTAGAGTTTGACTCTGTGTTTAATGAGACCAGACACACCTGGTGCTGGGGCAGCCCTGATATTCTGCCAATGTTTGCTAAAGGTACACAAGCAGAGACATGCACACACACTCGCACAAACAACACACACCGACCCACTAACCTAACTAATTTTTAAAAAAAAATCACAAATAAAGACTATCAAAAATGTTTATTTTGCGTATTACTTTTACTTTACTACTTAAATGTTTTGATTATTTGAGAACTAGATTTTTAGAATGTTGTGCTGTGGTTCTTCCAGGAGCCAGTGGAGACCATGTGTATACCCACACATACCCAGCAGAGGAGGAGGACTTTGCCTCCACAGACGCCTCCAGGCTGGACAGCTGGGTGTTCACGCAAGTCAAAGTATGGTATTGGAATTACTAACAATAATGATGCATGTTGTGATGAATCTGGTGATAATAAATACTGATTAAGTCATGGAATTTTAGATTATTTTGCTTGTGTAAAGCTCATATTTTCCACTGTCAGCGAAGTTAAAGGTTGTTTATTTGTGCAATAATGCATTTTCATGTTTCATGTTTAGTGCCAGACTCTCCTGGTATTATCAGCCAGGATTTTCACTTTTAATAAATTCAACTATGTTTATTTTTCTCTCTGCACCAGTCCTTCTTTCAGTTAGCAAAGTCTAACTCCAGTCTGAAGGCCAGTCTGCTGGAGGATGAGAATATCTTCTTCCTGCACCTGCTGGGCATCGACACAAACGGACATGCTCACAGACCAATGTCCCAGTAAGAGATGTGTTATGAGGATTTCTTGTTGTTTTTATTGCACTCCACATACCATGAAATGAGCAAAGCAGCATTGACTTAAGTAGTGGTCTTTATCTTGTATTTGTTTTTTGTTTAGGGAGTACCTCGACAATATTGGCCTGGTAGACGCTGGTGTAGCTGAGCTGGTGTCTATGGTCGAAGACTTCTTTGGTCATGATGGCAGAACGGCCTATGTGTTCACCTCTGATCATGGCATGACAAACTGGGGTAAGATTCTTGTTTGTGTACGTGTGACTTTATACTGTCTGGAACATATGAATTCACTGGAGTCTTTGTTATATAATCTTTTGTTTCTCCAGGTTCACATGGTGCGGGACTTCCCTCTGAGACGCACACCCCTTTAGTGGTGTGGGGAGCCGGAGTTCATTATGCCCACAAAGTCACTGAACCCCAACCGTACAGCGACGGCTACTTACAAGGTGCTAAACTCATGCACTGTGCTCACATCTGCTCACATCTGCTCACCTCAATGTGTCTCAAGCAGGTTTATTAGCTTCAGTTTAGGACCCAGGTTCTTCTACACCCTTAAAGACGAAAAATGATATCGGTAACGCTATATATTAAAGTTAGTTAATTGGTAATAAGTCCTTATACGATGCTTGGTAACATTATTATTTTTTAATAAGACTATATAAGTGTTAATTATAGTATCATAAACATGTTTATTGTTAGATTATAAGACATTTAGAAACACTTAAGTTTCTTCTAATTCTTTAATAGCATTACAAATACATTTATTGAGTTTAACTAATTTATGTACTATGTCATTGTCAAACCTGAACAAAGATATGTTTCTGCTTTTTTTAAATGAATACATATTATCTACATACTATTTGGAAATGCATACCAAAATAAATGTTTTAAGGCAATGTGGAATTTTGTATTATATATAAAATTATATATATGTTTTAAATATATATATATATATATATATATATAACATGAATGTTCTATTTTTTTTTAACTATCTGTTTATTGACATTGTTGTGCTGATGCCTACTGTTTCTCTCAGATTGGAAACTGGAGCACCTTCGTAGAGTTGACGTGAATCAGGTAAAGGTCATCTCCCTTTTTAATGATGTAACTGTCATCAATTGTTATAGTATATTAAAATATTTGTTATTGTTTTCTGCAGGCAGACATTGCTCCCCTCATGGCTTCTCTGATTGGAGTGCCCTTTCCTGTTAACTCTGTTGTGAGAATATTCTCATCATTTCTATCATAGAAAGTTGTTTGTTAGTGTTCATGGCATCATTAAATGTCTCAAAATGGATTTTGAAAATACACTCCAGTGACAATCAGTTAGTTAGTATACATGGTGTGTGTTTGTGTCTCTTCAGGGTGTGTTACCTCTTCTCTACCTGAACAACAGTGACCAGTTCAAGGCGGAGAGCATGTACACTAATGCTATCCAAGTGCTCGAGCAGTACAAGGTATACAAGCATTCAGCTTTGCTATGACTGCTGCTCAGTATTATCTGTTGCAATTATACTTTTTTAACAACAACTTTAACATGATAGTTTTAAACACTGTGGCATTTCTCAGGTCTATGTTGAGATAAGCTTATTGCCGAACATGTGTTGTAATATAGTAATTCTGTTATAAATCTGTGGTGACTGAGCTACACTGTGTTTGTGTCTGTAGATGAAAATGACCCAGAAAAAGGAGATGACTTTGCCTTTTCTCTTCACCCCATACCAGTAAGTACAATTAGTGAGTTAATGACGTGTAATAACTGTGAATTAATTACATACGTTTTCTGTGTTTCATTTTTAATCATGTACACAGTGTGCAAGGCTTGGAGATATTTGTTCAGTAGGAGTTTTGTTGGCCTATGCAAAAAAAAAAAAAAAAAAAAGAGCAGGGCAATGCATTGTTGATATTATTGTTGTGGAAGTATGAAGGCAAATGAAGCAAAGTCGAAACATTTAAATGCAGTTCTCGGTCTTTATTGCTCGCTGTTTTTCTAGACTGCTGACTGAGTCAAAACAAGCAGAATTCATCCACATGGCCAGAATACTGATTCAGCTGGAGAAGTATGACAATGCTGTGAGTATCTGGAATCAGCTTATAGGCAAATTAAGAGTTGTACAAGTGAATTAAAGTCAAGTACTAAAATACTTTAAGCTGGTGTTAACTGACTTAAAGTAAGTAGTGATGTATGTAGTGACCAATGATGTTGTGTAACACTCCGCTGATGTTGCAGTGCAAAGATGGTCACTGTTAGGGCTAAAGGATTTGGAGAAAAAAATCTAATTGCAATATTTGTGTATGCCGTCTACATCAATAACCCTACTACTAGTTACTTTTTTCTGTTACTTTACATTCCTTGCTGTTTGATCTCATATATCTGCTTCTGCTAAAGTGCTCCGTTTCATTTCCCTTCGCCTCGTCAGATCTCTCTGTGTCGGTCTCTGATCGCTCATGCTCTGGAGGGCCTGGCCTACTACCACACCTACGACAGGTTCTTCCTGGGTTGCAGCGTGGTGCTCGGATTTGTAGGCTGGACCTCATATGTCATCCTGGTCATACTGAAGACTCACGCCACCCTCGACCGACACCCCAGTCTCCTCAATGAGGTCGGTGCCATACGCTACCATCGCTCGTTCTTTGCCTCTAAAGATCCCCTTTCAAGACGAGTTTATGAAACTTGAATGCCTTGCTAAAATGACATTTTTGCTGTGTCTCCGCTGTATGTGTGCAGAGACCCAGCCATACCTTGGCAAGGCTGTGTGTTTGTGTGACAGTGGTGATCACTGTGTTCCTGCTTGTCCAAAAGAGCCCCATCACCTACTACATCTACTGCCTGCTGCCTGTCCCTGTGTGGTACTCTGTGCTTAAAGAGTGAGTAACGCACACATCTGCACACATAATGTGTAAAGTTCCTGCATGCTGTTCTCAGAGAGTTGGGACACAACACACAGGAAATATCAAAAAAACACATCAATGGAGATCTCAACAATCAATGAATCAGTTTTTCATTGGATGTAATTTACCTCACACATACTTGTTCTTGCATGTCTGGCACAGCTGCAATGAGGTGCTAATGAGATCCTTTGAAGTGGTGTATCCCTTCATGTTCCTCCTCTGTAAATGGATGAAAGCACGGACAGACTTTGCAGTTTTCTTTCTTTTCTCCCTTTTAACACATGTTAGGTCTGGGACTCTCACAGATTTGGTTCGCTTGGCTCCTTCTCTGCCACTGTGGAAATGTTTTGGCTATTTTGTGCTGGTGGCGTTTGGCATCGAGCTACTGGTAGGAGTCTTTACTGTCTTCTAATATACAGTTAAAGGCTTTGTTCTGCAGTACACTTGCAGCGTTACTTATAAGCCTTTAGTTGACATCCAGTACAATGTATAGGAATGTCCGTGTGTGCAGTATGAGGTTCCTCATGTGACGTGGGTGACAGTTTACCTTTGCTGCCCCCAGGTGGTGAGTTTCTTCCATCGCGCCATGCTGACTGTGGGCCTGGCTGTGCTCTCTCTCTGGCCCCTCCTGTCGGGACTCTTCAGCAAGGCCAAGGTGACTATGTTATACATCAGTACTGCAGCCGTCACGGTTCTGTACGTCGTGGTATTTGAATATGTCCTCAACTGAAAAGGTTTTGGAAATGTATGTGTCACAACAAGTTGAGAAATTTCTCGAAAAACATAATTTCCGTCTCGACGGATGTATTTCTAACTACCATCAGCTTTATGGAGAAATCCAACGTGTATTTTGCACTTTGTAAGATGCGTCTACTCTCAGATAAATATCTAGTTTGTTAAGTCAAGAGATCACACACAGTATCTAACTATATGACCTCATTGTCTCCGTCCAGTCCCGTTCATGCAGCTGGTGTCTGGGCTGCCTGTGTTTGGCTGCTTTCCCCCTGATGCCTGTTGTGGGCAGAGAGCCTAACGTACATCTGGTGTGAGTGCTTCCTTTATTTGCTTACATTTATCAGAAAGTTTACCAAAGTGTCCCGCCATGACTCAAAAGCCACATTAAGCTCTGTCCGTTACAAGGGAAATAACAGAGTGGTGACATTTCTTTACTAAAAATCAACAGTCGATATGGTTGGAATCAATATATCAAAATGTGGTAAATGACAACACTTTGTCAAATAGACTTAACGGCAGCGTTTTTATTAAACATATATTGTGTAAAATGAAGCCGTGTGTTGCAGACATGTCTGTATTAATGACGTAACATACGATGTTTGTTGGCTCAGTACCTGTGCAGGTCTGCTCACTCTCTTCACTTCTGCCTGTTACCTCTGGTCATCCCAACGGAGAGCGCAGCTGCACCTCGGAGACAGACAGCAGTTTTTCACCCAGGTAACGACAACACGCGTCATGTGTTGTGTGATTGTGTTTGTGTCATTGCATTTTTCTAAAAATAAATGATCACCTGTCAAACTCTACAGATGATCCATGTGGCGGTGTGTGCGTACGTGCCGTCGCTCACGCACTCCAGCCTGCAGCAGAAACAGGGCCTGCCACTTCTTAATCAGGTCATCAGCTGGACCACATTAGGTAGCACAAGACACCATCTGTCCATGTTCCAAGAGATTATAATCTTATTTATGTGTTTATTTATGTCATTTTTAAAATATTGATCAGATCTTTAAGACATAAATCTAATTATTTTAGCCCTGGCTAGATCCCACAGGTCGTACAAAGTCTTGAAAGATTGGAAATTGCTTATTTTAACCGTGAATTTGAATATAATCCTTGAAAACAAAGTCTTAATTATTAACATAATCTAATGTTTCATCTACACAATCACTGTTTTCGTGTGTTCACTCGTCATTCATAGCTAAATACGTCTTCGGTTGATCCCTTATTCTGGAAATTAGCAGTCATTAAATAATCATGATCACATGCATAATATAAACAGCTGTTGAAGTAAACAAAGTGTTTGTATACATTATACATGAATTCTGTAAACCTATTTTTCGCAAATGCATTCATAGTAAAACTTGATGTGATGATTAAGGCTTTGAGAGTCTGGAAATGTTTTGGTTTAGGGACCTTGAAAGTGCTTGAATTTGACTGATAAAAAGCTGTGCGAACACTGATTCCTTCTCATTAACTTACATTCTAAAAGTAAGAAGTGATGGTTAAAATGTCACATCCTGCACTCTGCCTCTGACGCAGCACACCTCACCTGTCTCTCCTCTTTTCTCAGCATCTTCTATGCTGGTTCCATTGTTGAGCTCTACACGTCTTTTCCACCGACTGCTCAGCATCTTCCTCTCTCTCACAGCCACATACCTGCTGCTCAGCACCGGGTAGGACAAGAATATTACACACACACACATCATGCAGCTGCACTGACACGTCAAATTATGTCTCGGTCGAGTTTTATCGTCACAGCGAAGCTACAAAATGAGTTTTCTCCCACCAGGTCAGAGGCTCTGTTCCCCCCCGTGCTATCGTGGTTGATGTTTGTGTGGATCAACATTGAACAGGAAGCTATGCTCGCTCAGGGTGTCTCTGGCAGACGAGAGGTAAAACTGTTAAGTGTCCAAACTTAAATTCTGTAGAGTAGCGTGAAGTACGTGACACATGAGAGGCAAGTGTGTGTCGATTGTACTATAGGCTTCTACAGAATTTAGATAACATTTACTGCTACTTTATACATATTTCCCCTCTATTTGTATCTCATTTATGTCAATATATATTCTGGAGCCTCTACTTATCTGCTCTGAAGGGTTCTGCTGTAACATGTATCTACTATTCACTCCTTTAATGGCATTTCTTAATCAAACAAACAAGGAAATCCCTCATAACATTCTGTAATCTGTGGGGTTACATAATGTCCACAAGGTCTCAGTACTAACTTATCGCTATCGTGTGTTTGGGTGTGTCTATGAATGTGTGTGACGTGTATGGGCATGCTTTTGTGTGTGTTTTCTTTCAGCTCTCCACTATTGATTTCTCTGCAAACATCGACATCACCAAGATCCGACAACTGAAGTTGGATGACATCAGAAGATCTTATTTTTTTGTATCCTATTTGCAACAAGTCAATAAAATAACCTAACTGGCACCAGTTATTTAGCAGGTGTTGTTCAGACCAAACTACAGTATATCTGACGCGTGCACTCAGAGTTCAGATCTCAGCCAGGTGTGTCTGGGACGCCCACTGCTGTAATGTTGGATTGAATGAATACAAACCACAATTGTCTTACCAAGGCGTGCAAATCTGGACGGCAACAGTTCCTATTCTCAGCGGAAACAAAATTCCAAACTGAAGCAGTTGTTGATCACTGGCGGCCCCTACCGGCCCTTTAAGAGGAGTCATGACTCAGCAGTCAATAACAATATAAAACAGTTGATAAAATAGGCTTATCTCTACCGGAGATAATTAGATTATCATTTTAAAAAAGTTAACATAAATTGTTTAATATTTGAAATGTATAATTACAAATGATGAACTAATAAGTTTAACTTCACATCTTTCCTTGACCATACACTTTCTTCAGGTATTTTTTATTATAACTGCTTTCTTCGGCACAGGGAACATAGCTTCCATTAACAGGTGTGTACTGTAGGTCTTTATAATATATATTTATATTTGTGTGGTAAATGGTAGGAAGTGGTTGAGCATGCCTGGTATGAAACTGCTTGATGAAGTGTGTTAGCAATGTATCATCTGAATATAGGAAGGAACCCTGTAATCTGAGTAGACTCATACTTTCTGTGCATCATGTTTGGACCAGCTTGTGTAGTGTTACCTTGGTACTTAATGTGAGGTTGCCTACATGGCACTAGTTCATTATGTCTTATGTACTGTAAGTAATCTAAGGAGCTGAATCTCTCAAGACAGATTTGTGCTCTGAATTCTGAAGTCACTTCCTTCTTTTTCCTTTCGTCTAGTTTTGACCCAGCGTCTGTTTACTGTTTCCTCACTGTCTTCAACCCCTTCATCATGGGAGGGCTGATGATGTGGAAGGTACCATTGTTTAAACATTTTCTTGTTATGGTATCAACTGCGTATCTGTATACTCTTGCAGATTGAGACTAGTCATAATCTATTGATACATCTGTCTGGGAAAAATACTTAAATATGTTTTAATCTCACTCTCAATTCATTTTTATATGTTTTATTCTTCCAGGTGATCATTCCATTCATAATAGTAATGTGTACATTTGAGACCATCCAAGTTGCAACACAGCTCTCATCCAGAAGGTAACTCTCTGCCACGGCCTTCAAAATAAGAGACTCAACATGAATACATTTTTTTTTTGTGTGTGTGTGTGTGTGTGTGTGTGTGTGTGTGTGTGTGTGTGTGTGTGTATGTGTGAATGTGTGAATGTGTGAATGTGTGAATGTGTGAATGTGTGAATGTGTGAATGTGTGAAGAGGATGTCAATCTGCTATTGTTGTGGATGTTTTGATATAAAAAGATCTTACTTGTGACGCTTTCCTTCCGTTCGTTTGTCTCTGTTTCTTCTTTCAGTCTGTTCCTCATCGTCCTGGTCATCTCTGACTTGATGGCTCTGGTAAGTCTGTTTGAAAGGTTGGGGTTGAATGTTGTGTTAAAGGATGCACTGTTCTTTATCTAATTATTTAACTAACTCTTTCTCTCTTCAGCACTTTTTCTTCCTGGTGCAGGACTACGGCAGCTGGTTGGACATTGGCACAAGGTAAGTGGGACATGCATGTTCCTGCACCTCCTCTTTCCTTGTGCCTACACATCTGCGACGTATACACCTGAACATAAACATATTTAACTTATTTCTCCGTCTCTTTCAGCATTAGCCATTATGTGATAGTGATGTCGATGACCATCTTCCTGATGTTGCTCAGCGTGGTCACACACATTCTCACCTCACAAAGACTCATTCTGTGGAAGAGATCCAAGACACACTTCCCCTAAATAAACATTTGTTTGTGTGTATGTGGATGCACACACACACACACAGAGGAGTTAAAGCACATGTTTAGTATTTATTTGGCTTTTACATATGATTTTTCTAGATATTTTTCATTAGCATTTGCCTTATTAAGCCAGAGTTTGTTTGTATAACATTTGGGATCATGTTTTAGGGCTCGATATACTCTGTACTACTGTGCAAAGGTCTTACACCACTTGGATATATTCTCCTGTGAACATTACATGTCGGTCTACAACAGAGAACTTCAGGTTTACATTCTCAACAGTTGTTGTCTTCCTTGTATTAATATAAAATAAACACTTACTACTTAAATGGTTTTATAAGGACATTTTCCAGAGTTGCCTAAGTCTTTTCCACAGTACTGTTTGCACTGTATTCTTTTGTACACTCAGTCGCTGGTTTTACATTAATCATTGATGAATTGACTAAGGCTACTTGAATATTTGACTGTAAATTATGTCTTTGCCAAGGCTGCTAATTTATGATCCACCAAAGAAAGGTAAAGCGTTAACTATTTTAATGATGTATTTCCTGTGAAGCTGCCTCAGACGTCTCCTCGTTCAGAAGGAAAAGTGAGTTATTTAAATGTATTGGGACTTTATGTTTGTAACAATAAAAGTTAGAGGGTGGAATGTAAACAGGAATGTCCATAAAGGGACTTGTGTGTTGTACTTCCTGCAAACAGTAACAGAATTAAACTAGGTGCCAGTGTGTTGTGCTCTGTTTGTACATCATGGTAACCGTAGCCATGGGCTGAGCTTAGAGACTCTGGTTGGGAAAGTAGAGCTTGACTGCTTGTTGCATTTGGGAAACTTGTAAATGTCTGTACATAAGATTGTCGAGATGTGCTGCAAAAAACTTATGTTTAGTTTGTTTAAATAAAATAAAAAACACAAAAAAACCTTTTTCTGCCACAATGTTTTCCATATGCAAATTTAGGACATTCTGAACTCATGCATTGCCAAACTATTACTGAAACCTTAAGAAACTTGTGTCACCTTGCTTTGTGGGTAATTACAAAGGGTTATCATCCACGTCCCTCCATTGGGAAATGAAATGAAGTGTTTTCTGATTATTGTAATGAATAATAAGTCCACACATGTCAGATTCATCGCAGCCTCAAAGGCCTACAGAGTCCTCCCTCCACTGGAGTTACAGTATGGACACCCCTTAACTTAATGTTTGCAAATGTTTTAATACGAGATTAACATATTTGTTCTAGCACGACCACATCCTCTCTCACTTCTGCTATTTTAAATTAGCCAATACTTTGACTCAATCGTGTAAAGTTGACTATAAGCCGTCTAGTTTTATGCATCGGTGTGACGGATCTCGATGCAATATTTACCAGCAGTAGCTTATTTAGGTGAGATGTGATCGGCCTCTGAGACAAATGACTTGAAATGTTGCTTACTGTTTGTAAAATAAGACATATGCTTCCATGGAGTACATACTAATTGAGATCCAAACAACTCCCATAACAAGAGATATAAAACGGTGGTAACACTTTCTATGGCACCCATGTCTATAATGCATTATACACATATACTTATAATCTGCTTATGAAACATTTACCCAAAGTTAGCTAACATTGGCTAACATTAGCTATCATAAGCTGCTGGTTATATACCCATGGATGTATAAAGAACTGGATACAGTGTTGGAAGCGGGACCCCGTTCATTCTTATGAACGTTGCTCAGTTGTGCATGTAGCCAATTGTTAAAATGTCCAGATCTTCTGCATCTATTGGGATCATAGATCAAGCCCACTGGCATTTATTTTCACCCAGTTCCCATTCACATGATTGGATCTGGATTCTGCTTTTAGTGAGTTTTATAACTTTAGAACCAAATGATTTAAATACGAGTAGATGTCTCTTTAATATGTCAATAGGGGAAAGTCTTTATAGGTCCAATGGCTTCACTTGAAGGACATGCAAGTCGTAAATCCACGGTTTGGCCACTTTTAAAATTGTTTTTAAAGCCTGGCGCTCTTTCTGGGGAATTGGTCTTACCAGACCAAGTATGCTAAGCCTGTATCCGCAAAGTTAAAAAAACAAACACCTTAAGTGGGTTTAATTGAGGAACAGTGCGTTTCATTTGTAAGAGTTAGACTGTGTAATTCATTTTCTTAAATCTTACACTCACTTTTATTTTGCATTATTATCTAGACAGCAATACATCTCTACTTTGTGTGAGATTAATGTAATTAAATGCAATAATCACACTACTATTGTTTCGGTGGTGATCAATCTGTTTCAGTGTGTCAGTAGCAAAGCTTTGAATTTCTTTTGGAGGGGGGTGATGTAAGGTGTGTTTGCTGACAGTGTTTGGTGCTAGAAAACCACTCTACAGCACCCGAGTCCTTTATTGTGGTGGAACATTAGATTATTCCTTCATTTGGAGCATGCCTCACATTTGATTTGCTCCATAACATGCAACACGTTATAGGGCAGCGTTGGCACTTGCGCAGTAGTGGTTTCTGTTTGTGTAGTTGATCTAATGATTGTGTGCGAGGCACCCAGCAGGCTGCTCTGTGGTACATCACCTCCTCGTGAAGCCACAGTAAAGCATAAGATTATAGGCAGGGCTCAGATCTCACACAATGATGGTAAAGAGCAGCTACAATCTGTATATGTAGCTCAGCTGCAAGAACAACACAGCACAGGGAGGTTCCACTTCTGTTCCTGGCAAAGTCACTATGAAAATTTGTCCACACTTGGTTTTATTCCACACTGGAAGTCACGTGTGCACTGCGACCAGCTGAGAACTCAACAGTGTATTAAAAAGAAAAAGCATAACCAGGAATAACAAGAAAAGGGTTTAATATATCACAACACAATCTGAACACTAGAGTCTGCAGAAAGCTTAAGTTATGAGAAATCAACATACAATACATTTTGTGTCTATCGTTTTGTCTTCTAAAGAGATTTTGGTGCAAGTTAAATGAATAGAGAGATCACTGCTTTCTATTCAAATAAAATGTGATTTGGTCATTGGGTGCTTTAAGTGAAATAATGAAGGCACAGGAAGTTATAATGCATTATAAGTGGTCATTGTTTGTTTTCAGTAAAGTAAAAAATATATCATTAAATCTAAAATGTGTCCAGCAATTATGAAGTATTATAATACTTGACCTTATGTGTTATTATTATAAAGCATTATAAATATGCACAAGTGTGTCTAACTATAAATAAACAGTGCTATAAGCAGATTATAATGTATTATAAGTATGTTTATAATCATAGTAAGTGATACCAAAATAGTTAAATGAACCTGGTTATTAAAGCTAAACCTCTTGTTTGTGCTTTAAACTGAAATGCAGAAGCTTCATCTGTATCTTTCAATTCTGCATTTCTTTTGGAGGCAGGTGCAGCGAAGATATAATCTGTTATTCTGCATGTTTAAGTATTTGTTTCTATGTCACAGGCTTTATGTTTGAATCCTCTGGTATTATCATGGCATACATGTGAAAGGTAATCTGTACTATATGTACCTGCAGTCCCCTGATCAACAAGGTGCTCGCTCTCCACTTTCACTTTCTGATAGTTTGCCTTTATTAAGTGACTGTTGGAGATACAAAATTACAAGTGTAAAAAGAGTTGTGAACAGAAAGAGGAAGCAGCCAGTTCTGTGGTTGTGCATACATGTGTGCAACACTTTTCTTAGTAAGAATGCACAAACACACTATGCAAAACTGGACGGTGGTTTCATGACTCATATATACAGACAAAGTTGATGTTCATAAGTTGGCATCCATATGCACACATGCATCGACACAGATACACCGGTTTGCTGTCGTCACGCACAGAGCTCTTCCCATGCTCGTGAATGTGATTTAATGCAGAGGACATAAACGTCCTTTAATGCCTTATTTTCACACAAAAGAGCGCTCAGTAGGCAGTTTGTCTTAGAAACAAAAAGGTACGTAAATCTGTTTTTCTAATTTTATGTTCATACATGATGCAATTCCCATTGCCGCATAATGTTCTTTTGATGATTGCAATGCGTAATATCTTTATTTCTAAACTTCACGATATTTAAATGCTTATAATTTGTGTTTTAGTTTAGTTAGTTTTTCCTCTTAAACTGATAATATGTATTATACTCCAGTGTCAACGACTTGATCTGGATTATGTGTTTAAATATGAGCAACATATAGTATGTCAATAAAATGTATTTATATATATATATATATATATATATATATATATATATATATATATATATATATATATAGTTATATATATATATATATATATATATATATATATATATATAGTTATATATATATTATATATATATATATATATATATATATATATAACCAACATCAATTTGCCTCCAGAGGCTTCACAATCTGTTCAGTGTACAACTCCCTCTATCCCTCCATTCTCTGCTGAAGAAACCTAGACTACAGGAAAAAATGGAATAAATAAGTAATTAAATAACTTCCTCTATCCATTCCTCCCCTGTTCTCTCCCCTCCCTTTCTTTCTCTATTAAAGATGGCTTCCACTGTAACTGAAAGCTCCTTCATTGGAGACTCAGACCTGCTGTATGATAACACACATCTTAATGAGTACCACACCGTCCTCCTGGTCATCTACACTGTGATTCTGCTCAGCGGCATCATCAGCCTCAGCCTGATGATACACATCATGAAGTTCAGCGTGTCTTCCATCACCTCCATCGCCGTACTCAACCTCATCTTCACCCACTTCGTCTTCCTGCTCACCGTGCCCTTCAGGATCTACTACTACGCGACTCATGAGTGGAGCCTGGGCCTCAAGTGGTGTAAAGTGGTCAGCGGCATGATCCACATCCACATGTACATGTCTTTTATCTTCTATGTGATCATCCTCATCTCACGCCTGATGTCGTTCTACAACAAAGCTGACTTGGTGACCTCCTGCCAGACTTTCCACGCGCTCATCGCCAGTGCAGTGGTGTGGATGGTGGTGCTTGTCGTGGTCCCTTGCATAATCTATTATTCCTACGGCAAAAACGCAAAGGAGGAGAGCTCGGGCAGCAATAACTCAACTCTGACACACTGCTTCCAGTTTGGCAACCACATAGAGTCTACTGTCAAGGTGTTCAACTACATAGTAAGCATCATCATCATAGTGGCGGCCGCCCTGCTCACAGGTCTCCAAGCCAACGTGCTGAGGGTTTTATACAGGAAGCACCACCAGGGATGCACCTCTCAGCAGGACTTTTGGGCTCAGCTGAACAGTCTGTGCTTTGCTCTCATCATGGTTGTCTGCTTCATTCCCTACCACATGTTCCGGCTGGGATACTTGAACAATCTCGACCTGCAGAATATCAACGAGCTGTTTCTGAGTCTGACCACTTTTAATTGTTTGGACATGCTCACCTTCTTGGGGAGGAGAACCTGCAACATGTGCTTCCCGAGAAATATTTGACAACTGTTGTGTTCAATATACTTTATTTGGTCACTTTAAGTGTTCTTTACAGCCTTATCAAAGTGTTAAATAAGAACATTGTTAATGTGCATCTTGATGAAACTATGCAAACACACATACAGAACTGATTATATAGGATTAAAATAAAAAATAAAAATAAGACTGATGAAACATAATGTTTACTCAATGGCTGTTTTATGTTTCAATCCTACGACTGTGGCGAGAGGTAGGACATGCAATAAAAGGTTGCCTCTTAAACTGTGTTTCTCTTCATGAAAATGTTGAAAGAATGTGACATGACGGGAAACTGTTGTTTGCTTATGACTCAAAACGAATGAACTCTTGCCACCTGCTGGTCTTTGTTTGTGCAACACAGGCTGCCAGCTTGAAATGTGTAATGTTACGTTATACTATTGGTCTTTGGTATGTTTTAATCCAAAATGACTTCACGTGAAAAACATGTGAGTGGAAATTAAATATATATATATATATATATACACACTTCAACATATTTGCTCACACTTAACCTCTGCCTATGTACATAGCTGAATAAATGTCTGAAATTGTTACTCCACCATTATTTTGTGAAACATTACCTCAAGCCTCTTGGATCTCTTACCTTCTGCCCTCGGAGGGGGTGTTAGAGGCCCTGACTGATATACACTCATGCAGACAAACACACACACACACACACACCTGGTGATCCTTTCCTTTTGGTTTTTATGGCTCTGGGTTACTGTTTAACATCCCCACCCTACTTTGAGTTTGTTTAGTAAATCGATCTAATGACAGGGCTATGGTGGCGCCATCCAATGTGTCGCTCCATGAATTATCGGCCGTTCAGCTCTCCAACCTTCCCTTTTAATGTTGTCGAACACCTTCACCATTTTCTCAGTGTCGCTTAGACTAATGTCGCACTGAGGGGCTGCTCACTACGGGAGTACTAAGAGGACAACAGCACACCTGGATAAATGCACATCCCAGACGGAAACAGAAACACAGGTAAGTCAAAGTCCTCCTGTGAAGTCTATTATATTTGTAATGCTAAATATCCACATCGGCTGTTAGAATTAAGAGGTATACTGTCGTTTTAGTGGAGGCAGTGAAGCAGTTAATCAAGGAAGTTTGCAACATGTTCTGCTAAATCACGTGCTTGTATTTAGGCGCTCACGGTTCACACACTTTTATGTCCTGTAAAGAAAGTGTCCTGTATGATTTGAATGGAGGCTAAATACAGTGTGTAGTTCCCCAAATGTTCTAGATTATCAGTTGTGTTTTGTCCAGTGTGTTTAATGAGATAGTGTTCTCGCCTCTCTGTCCGCGTACAGCTTTTTAGTGAAAACAGATAAGAGTCACTTTGTCACTCATGCTGTGCTGTAACGATCATGTGATCACATTTCACCTGTACAAGGATGTCAGAGTGTTCCAGAGCAGCAGGGTGCTAAGCAGAACGATGGTAATACAGTCGTATCGATGCACGACCAATAAGATACTGCTACTGAAAATACAATAACTTGTTATCTAATGAAATAATACACTTACAATTCCTGTAATTTACTGTAATTAAAAAAATGACGTGCACAACCGCAGGGATATATTTGGCTTTGGCCAAAACATTGGATATGCATGGGGTGGACACAATAACAGAAACACTTGTACACTGTAATGTAATCCAAAAGTAAACTGTCTTTGTGAAGGTTGCAATGTTGAAGCTTTGTTGTGACTATATAGGATTGATTTCTAAAGGCTGTAGTGTGTGCAGTTGTATTATTTTTGCCTTAAATTGTGCAGGTGATTGCGTTAACACTGTTTACAGTCTGAAGACACATGGGCTTTACTTCAGCTGGAGAAATCCTTTGTCACATACAAGGGTTCTAAGTTTTACGTTTATTGACCACACACCTCCACACTTTCACTAAGTGCTGATATTAGCAGAACGAACAAGTGTAATACTCTAAATGTTGCATGTTAGAAGTGTTGTTGACTAGTTAAAGTGAGTCTTTCTATTCATTTGCACAAATCTAATATCATAGCAGTAGTTTAGAAACTGAACATGGCAATGAATAAAAAGCAAAGTAAAAGCTGATCCTTCAGGAGTTTTAAGAGTGAATATATTCTACTGCCCAGGTATCAGGAAGTAGTGGTTTACTAGAGTCAGTTGGGCGGCTGAACATCATCTGCAACTATTAAAACCTCTAATCTAAATAGAGGCGACAGTATTATGGCCGGTTCACACAGAGATAGCCTCTCAGCACTGCATTTTATGGCTTCAAAGAGCTATTGGTTGCTAAGCAGCTACGGTTTGTGCTTGACGTCCTGCT